>NC_048412.1:14721689-14773084 GCF_013103735.1 Etheostoma cragini | reverse complement strand
TTCATCCAATGTTCCAAATGCACATTTTGTTTACTAATCTGATATTATTTTAAAAAACTAACTAAGAAAACATTAAACCACCCTTTTGCAATTATTTAAGGACATAATGTAATCTGGAAACTGCTGCCCTGGTTAAAAAAAACAAGGCAACTATCTCAGCTGGGATTCTGTCTATAATGAGTCCAATGGAACATTGTGAGTGACCCCAAACTTTTGACCCGTAGTGTATATGTGTGTGTGTACATATTATATATGTCCAATGATATAAACTTTAGTTGTTGCTCTTCTGTAAAATTAGGAAAATGTCACTTATGCATGGATTGCTCTAGACCCTTGATATATTTGTCTTCATGTGGTCAACAAAAGCTGAGATGGTGGGTGGCCATTTGGTTGGAGATTTAGAGCCTTCACAGACCATTCCTTAAATATGGTGGATACCTGGTCACTTACATAACTCCCACGTAGTTACATCTCATTACTTGCAACAAACGGTCAATTCATATAGCGAGAGGTTCCTTTCCCCCACAGACTTCACTGAATACCTGCAGTGTTATGCTATGTATTCCAGCTGAATCATGATTCTGAGAGCATGGCTTTATTCAATCAAAGCATCTAGGTGTTTGCTATGTCGGGTATAAGTCAAGTTGCATACAATACAGCAGACACTGGAATAACTGTCATCAGCCATGCAAAGCTGAAACATGCATGTTTTTTTGTGTAACAGTACATGGAAGAACAAAATGAAATGTCCTGGCATGTGTTGCACAGTTTTAGAGCAAAACTGCAATTTCAGCCTTTTCACCTAACGTCTGATCACATTATATATTAGATAACACAATGTTGCACTAAAAGTGATTCATTTAACCAAAAATCATTGACTTACTTAAGTTAAACTGTTTAATATAGCAGGAAAATGAATAGAAACATTACAAAATACAGGAGGGTATTGATCATATTTGATGCACAAATCTGTTAAAATATCAACTCTTTTTAAGTCCAATACAAATATTTTCCATGGTGGTTGAGCAAGAGGGACCATTAGGCGTGGAGGAAAGGGGTGGGGGCGGGGGAGGCTTAAGTAGGAGCAGACTTTATCACAGTCCTCCTTTCTAGTGGTGGTCCTTTCTCTCACCTCTTTCCTCCCAGATCATATCCAGCAAGTCTGTGTGAGCTTTTCCAGTCAAATGGAGGGAGCAACACAAAGGAAGAGATAAAGCCAATAGATAAGCCATTATTCCGGTAAGTTCATTTTGGCTAATATTAGAGTGGTAACTGCAGTCATTTGAATGAACGGATTTATATCCTCCACTTTGATGTATGATATTTTTTTTAAATCAAAATGCCTTTATAGTGCATCTTAATTTTTCATGTGTGAGGATAAGCCATGTTGTACTGTGTTTTAGTAGTTAAAAAGCCGTTAAACAGTTACACTGCACTAGTTGCACTAAGTGGTGCACATAACACATTCACACATAATGTAGCATGGTTATCCTTATTTCTATTTACCTTTCATTATATCAAAATGAATACTGTGCTAGTATGACAATTTATACTTTATTTAAGTAAAAATGTGCCTATTAATTCAGTTAATACTGCAGCCAATTAGGCAGTTCGTTCATTTATTCCAATTCTTCATTTACATATGACTTGCTGTGTAGCAAAGCAAATTTGTTTACATGTTGTATGATTTATTTTATTTTCTACAGTTTAAATGGAAGGCTGGTCATATTTATTTTAGAGGTTTCTGAGTTGTGGCAGCAGCGGATTAGGTAACCTTCTGTATAGTGAAAGACGTACAGTGTCCAACAGTTCTATACAGTGACGCTCTGTTACCTCTCTAGATAGGTTCCCCCAAGTCACCTTCTTCCTTCCTGTTCAAAGTCAGCTAATTTAGATTTCTATTTGGTTTGGCAAGCCATTGAATTACCTATTATTGCTGATTCAAACACTGTTTCAATTGTTTAACCTAAATTAGCTTGTTTTCTTTACTTGTAACGATAGACAGTAGATTACTCTCTAACACCACCAATGTGCAGCACCCACCAGGGTGATGCATGGCAGCCTTGCAATGCTCATCACAAATCTGTGTCATATAAAAGACACATGAAGAAATATGTGTAGTCACATGAAAAAATGTAACTTACATATATTTATATATGTTCTAATGCATTAGTCCATTTTGCATAATTTTGCTCAGGGGACCTTCTCAAATGTCAAATCACAGCATGTAACGTTTAGAGAAGCTGTAGCCTAGAAATTTGATAAGACAATATTCTGAAAGGTTAACAAAATTAGTGTTTCATTCAGAATAGAAAACATAGGTATTGCTGTCCCTTGCTTTGGCCATTGCGGTCAGGTTACTTTCTTAGCAAGTTACAAAACCTGAAATTGCTCTAAGTGTAGCGTCTTAATAACCAGTAAAAGGTTGTACAAGAAAGCATCAAAGTGGGAATAGGAACTCTGTGAATGTTAGGCTGGCTGAAAAAACAGCATGTATGCTCAGCAAAGACTTTCTTGGGATGAAAAAAAAGTTGTAAAATGAATTGCCATTAAACTGAGTTGTAACTCAGCTTTTCATTTTCTTTCATTTCTAGAGAGGCCTGGCACATTCCCCTTTACAAGTGGTCACAGAAATAAAGAGGAACAAGGACATAATTTGACATTAACATTTAAACATATCCACCTAAGGCAATACTGCTGCAGGCTCAAAATGCTGTTTATTCTAGGACTTCTCCTCCTTCTCACCCCATTACCCTCCTTTCAATCCCCGACTAATGAAAGGAGAAACTCCACAGGAAGCGACGCCACCAAACCCAATCCTGTTTTTACCCTGTTAAAACCAAAAACCACTACTGCTCCAGCCAAACAGACCGTTCGCCCAACCCTAAAGCCAAACACAGTCAATCAGACTGTTTTATCCACTCCAGCAGTAAAGGTTTCTACAGTTAGTGAAGTCAAAGCTACCAAAGACAAGCCTGCCATCACGGTAGTTCAAATTGTTCAGTCAACATCCCCAAAGTCTGCTCCCACCAGTGGCGCTAAAACCACCAAAAACAAGCCCACAGTCTCTTTCAATCAGACTGTTGTAGCTAAATCCCCCTCCACCAAAGACAAGACTGCCCCCACAGTAGTTCAAACTGCTCTGTCAACACCAGCAAAGGCCGCTTCAACTGGTGGCTCTGTAGCCGACAAAGATAAGGTCATGTCCTCTTCCAATCATAGTACTGTAATCAAAGCTCCCATCGCCACCACTACAAAAGAAAAGCCTGCCCTTGCACAACCAATCAATGTGGTTATCAGCGATGGCTGTGACTCAAGTAAAGCCAATGAGCAGGAGCTGAAGCTGAAGCCTGGCGTTCCTCTGGTGATGACGCATAAGATCAGCTTGTTGCCTGGTGGCTGCACCGGGGGATGTGAAGCTGAGATGTCTGCACTGAAAGTACGTGTGGCCCGACTGGAAAGAGAGATGTCCTCCATTAAAGAAAAATGTATGTATTCTGTAATATTCACCAGATAATTATATGTGATACAAATCAATTTGAGATGTGGATTTAGGAATGCTGGTTATTTTTCTTGCTACACAGGTCCATGTTCTGCAAATTGTCCAAATGACTGTAGTGGCAATGGGGAATGTGAGAAGGGAAAATGTATCTGCCAACAGGGATTCATGGGTCCAGACTGCAGTAAGTGTGCGCAAGGAGCTGAGTGTAATGCAAGTAACTGAGAGTCTGCATCATTTGGATATGGTAGCGGTGGATACAAATTTTCGCACATTCATGTTTTGCTTGTAACTTCTACTCTGCAAATTTCAGAAGCCGCCAAAGGAAAACTCAAGGTAGCTGTGGAAACAGTGAGCCTGCAGGTGAACAAAGACAAGGAAAATATGCAGGACAAATCCACCAGACTAGAGCACACACTCTTCCAGAAGAAAGAGCAGAAGAAGGGGTCTGAAGCCAAACAGACCAACACTAAACCCAAAGTGGTTACAAATGCTAAAGCAGGTCTTGTTAAAACACAAGCTAAACAAGAAGCCTCAGTTAAAAAAATTCCTATTAAAGACATTTCAAGTTCCACAAAGACCAGTCGTCCAACTGTTGGTCAAGTTCTCTTGAAACATGAGGGAAGAAAGCAGGAAGAGGCCCGCAAAGGCAAAACAACAGTCCTCACCTCAAAAAAGGTCCACCAAAAAAAAGACCTCAAGCTTGTTAAGGAAGGAACTGTCAGTAAAACACATCCTAAAACTGACCAACTTAAAGATGAACCACAAACCAATGTAACCCAGGGTAATGTGGAGAAATCTACTGGCACCGCTAAAATTGTGACCATTCTGACCAAGGTTGTGGGAACAAACAAAACCAGAACAGGGAAGGAGACATTGGAGCAGTCCACACTGACTGAGAAGAATAATACTCAATCATCTAGACATAAACGCATCAAGAAGGTCAAAGTAGACACTTCAGATGTGCAATCCGTTGACAACAAAAACACTGAAGCTGGCAAAATTGGAAAAGAGAAAGTTACACAGAAGAGTCAGTATCTAGTTAATTCAACCGTTGCAGCAACATCGGGCGAGACTCAAGCTCTGCAGAATAAAACAACTATCCATAGCTCTGGGAGTGCAAAGAGGATGGGAGGATCTGGATTAGGTTCTGTAAAGGTTGTAAATGTCTCCTCCTACAGCTTCACTGTCATATGGTCAGCACCGCAAGGGATGTTTAAGAACTTCACAGTGATCCGAAGAGAACCCCGGACAGAAGGTGACGAAGACGACCATGAAGAGTTTGAAGAGGATGCTCTCGAAGGAGACAAGGCCACCGCAGCTAAGAATGCAACTGAGGTCCAGGTACAGCGCGAGAGCACAAACACCACTGCCACCTCCAGTAAAGCTGTCGTATCTCGTGGCAAATCTGAAACAAAGAGGATCTCTATGGTGGTCCCTGGCAGCGTACGCTCTGTGGAGTTCAGTAACCTTCGGGCGAACACAGGCTATGTCCTGCATGTGTATGGCACTGCAGCTGAGAGGAGATCAAAGATTCATAGAGCAACTGCAGTTACAGGTTAATACAGTTTTTCATTGAAGCATAACTCTTCCACTTCTACCAGGGACAGGATTAGTACTGGTAGCAGCAAAATGTGAATAAAATCCCCCTTGTTTTCTCTCACCAGGTCCTGAGCCAGCCACAGAGATGGTTTTTAGCAATGTAACAGAGTCATCTCTCACTGTTTCTTGGTCTAAACCAAAGACCACATTCTCAGGCTTCAGGGTCACGTACACCAACATAATCACAGGTTTGTCAAAGGCCTGCCTTTATACTGCAGCTCAGGTCAAACTGCATTTTTAAGTATCTATATGTTGTTGTGTTACTTGTTTCAGTGTGATATTTGTGTTTCAGTGTGATATTTGTGATGTATCATCCTCTTAGGAGAGAGCCGTCTTGTGGCCGTGGACTCTAAACAATCCCACGTGGTTCTGTCCAAGCTCTCTGCTGGATCCTCCTACATTATCACTCTAACTACTACCCAAGGCAGAGCCCAAAGTGACACTCTCACATCTCTTATCACCACAGGTACAAAGTTAGACAAGCTTACTGTTATGTACACCTACCTTTTTGTCTGAACATGTAAAGCAAAAGACCAATAAACGCACTATGGATTGTCCCCTGACTGCAGTGCCCGCCCCTCCAACACATCTGCAAGTTGTCAATGTGACAGATACCAGAGCTGTGCTGCAATGGACACCCAGTCTGGGAAAAGTAGACCGCTTCATCATCAGCTATGAATCCTCCAAGAGTGAGTGTGGCAACTTTACGGGAAACCTCTAGCTCACCCGGTAGAGAGTGAGCCCCATGTAGGCCTCGGCAACGGCTCGGGTTTGAATCACCGGCCCTTTGCTGTGTGCCCCCCCGCATCTCTATCTGCACTAATAAAAATGGAAAATGACCAAAAATGTTGTTAAAAAGCAAAATTACCTTTACCCCATGACTACGCTATGTGCTATGAATTATCCTTCTTGCCACAGCTCCAAATGTAACAGTGACAGTGATGCTGTCCGGAAACTCAGTAGAGCACCAGCTGAGAGGCCTGCAGAGAGGCACCCTGTACACAGTCAAAGTCCTGAGCCAGAAGGACAGTCTGCAGAGCATGGCCATCTCAACTACATTTGCTACTGCTAATGGTGAGAACATAGAGGGGAAATTAAGTGAGATGAGCCTTGTTTACTTGCAAAATTCACAAAGCTTGTGTGTTAAGCGTGTGTGAACTGAATATATCCTTGTGTCTCTCAGTGGTTAAAGCCAGTGAGGTAGGTACTCGCTCTGCAGTCATAGCATGGAGAACTACCACTGTTGTTTATAACAGCTACAGACTGATCTATCATGTGGCAGGAGAAGAGACAAAGGTGAATAAGATTCCTCATCAATTGCACATCCAGTATAAAGAGAGCTCCGACAATTGCATAACTTTGTGTGCGTCTGTGTAAACACTAGGAGGTGATCCTGGACCAATCTTTCACAGAGTATAAGCTGACAGGGCTGTTGCCAATGTCACGTTATTTTGTTCTGGTTCAAGGCGAGAAAGACGGGCAGTACACATCTGTTGTCACCACAGAATTCCTCACAGGTGATGTATTTTATGTAATGCAGTCACTGCTCATTTATCTGCCCTACAGATACTTTCTAACAACAAAATGATTATTATTTTTATTTTTTTATCACTAAGGCCAACTGCGTTTCCCTTTCCCTACCGAGTGCTCTCAGGAGCTGCTGAACGGAGCTCTGCAGTCAGGAGAGGTGGATATCTACCCGCAGGGAAAAGAGGGAGGAGCAGTCAGAGTCTACTGTGACATGGAGACCGATGGAGGTGGCTGGACGGTGAGACAATCTGCTGTTATCTGAAAACTTTGCACTGAAAAAAAATAAAATTGTTGGGTGAAGTTAATGGACAACAATCTGATGTGTGTTTTTAGGTGTTCCAGAGGAGGATGAACGGAAAGACAGATTTCTACAGAACCTGGAGTGAATACAGCGTTGGCTTTGGAAACCTCAGCGAAGATTTCTGGCTCGGTACACTTGAAGCAAGTTCTTATTATCATCACATGTGCATGCAAATACAAATATTTAGCTGAACTGTTCACTCTTCATCTCCATCATCTATTAGGAAATGAGCTTCTTCGTAACCTGACTAGTGCCGGCCCTGTGAGTCTGAGGGTAGATATGCGATCTGGAAACGACAGTGCTTACGCTCACTACGCCAACTTCTCCATTGATTCAGTGGAGAAGTACTATACTCTCACAGTGTCTGGCTTCACAGGAACTGCAGGTAAAATCTTTACTGAACATGTGCAGTGTAAATTGTACTATGTTCCAAGTGCCTGGCAATTCCTACTTCAATGTCACTATCTCTCTGTCAGGCGACTCTATGAGGTACCATAATGGACGCCCGTTCTCAACCTGGGACAAGGACTCTGATCCTCTGGGGATCCACTGTGCCAAGGCCTACATGGGAGGCTGGTGGTACAAGAACTGCTACAAGACCAACCTCAATGGTCTTTATGGCATCAACAGTAATAATCAGGTACAATATCGCTCTTTACCTGGACAAATGAGCTTCAAACACTTTATCTTCAATGATACAGCACGCTAACCAAATGTCATCACTTTTACATTTCTGTTCTCATAGGGAATAGTCTGGATCGACTGGAAAGGTAAAGACTCTTCCATTCCCTTTGCTGAGATGAAGCTCAGACCGTCCAGGTTTTCTCCTGCAACTCACGGCTAACGATACATTAGTCGTCATACATCGGGCAGAGATTTTAAGTTCCAGAAAACAGGGGATCTCACAGTTGCTGCATGTCACTTTTCCAACTGAAATTGCATGTACAGTGGTTTTGATAGTTCTTCTTCTAGTGCTATCAGCACTTTTAATTCAATTTGCAACTTATTTTCATGATCTGTTTTTCTGGAAATATATCAAAAGACGGGAGAAATGTTTTATTGCAACTTTTTGTATCCTGTCCTATTGTTCTGCCTGACCTGTCCATTTCAACACAGTTTTGTTTTAACTCTAATACGTTTTTGTGCACCACCATGGTATGCCAGCACACTACTACTGTAATTGAATTTGCACTGTCTCACTCTATTGGAATAAATGTGGCTAATGTGAGTCTGAAGTGCATTTGTGTGTGTGGGGGGGGGGGGGTTGTAACAGTGAATTAAAACACCCAAAGCCTTTGATGGAACACAGTTTCTTAATTCCCCGCGCTACAAGATAAACAAATGCCGGCATGACTGACTGTCATGTCAGCTGTAAAGTGTTATCATACCCTCGGCAAGTCCTGGACATGTTTATCACTTTGTCTCTTGGTAAACAAGTTGCGTTCATTTCATTATCAGATATGTTGACCTACAAAATGTTTAGATGTCCTTGATTTTAGTGAAAACACCAACATTGTATCAAGCGGATGGGCTAAGAGACTGATTAGGAGACTATAAATGGGACAAGCAGTGTGCTGACCACCTTTCAGAAGGTGGACACCAGCAAGAAGACACAAAATGGCAACAGGAATATCAGTGATTACTGTGGCAGCTGTGTTCCTCGTTGTGCTGCTGCTGATGCTACTGATTTGCATTTCGGGTCAGAGAGACAAATCTGTGCAGAAGGACCCCAAGAGAAGTAAGTCGACCGGCAAAACATGCTGTTTGTAATGAAAATAGTAATTATTAAATGGGACATTACGTGACATAATTGATGTCTATGAATAGTGTTCATCTCTCTAATTTACTTTTGTCTTTCTTAACTACTTCATCCAGCAGCTGAATCTGGACTGCTGCTGTATCTCTATCAGTTCCTTCCCTGCTCCTCCTCTCCTTCCCTCCCAGGTCCTCCCAGCTTCTTCCTCATAGGAAATATGATGGAGCTGACACACGATCATCTGCCAATTCACCTGACCGATCTGGCACAGCGGTACGGAAACATCTACCGCCTGAAATGTGGAAAAACAAGTAATCATCCCATTTCAGATTTATGGATTTTTATCATATCCCATGCTGACAAGCAGCTTTTCAAAAAAACATGTTTTGTAGACAATATAAAACTCTGTTGTTGTGTTTTCAGCCATGGTGGTACTTAGTAGTAGTGAATTCATCAGAGAAGCACTGGTGAAAAAATGGTCAGACTTTGCTGGAAGACCACTTTCATACACAGGTAAACAACACAAACTTCTTTTTGCAACAGTATGCGTAATTCTTGTATGTCTTGATGGCCTCTCCTGACTTGCCTCAGGTGATTTTGTGTCTGGGGGAGGGCACACTATCTCTCTGGGGGACTATAATGAGGAGTGGAAGGCACATCGTCGTCTCGTCCACAGTGCTTTGCAGCGTTGCTGCCAGAAATCATTGCATGATGTGATTGAGAGACATGCCCTGCATCTGAGAGAGGTACAGCACATAAGAGGAACAAACTGTACAAATGTTCGGGAAGTCCAAGAGTGGTCACACAAAAAGATAAAGCATGGTTCGTTCACCGTTTTAGGTTTTGATGGACTATCAAGGCCGTGCTGTAGATCTTTCGGAGGATTTCACAGTGGCCGCCAGTAATGTCATTACCACTTTGGCTTTTGGAAAAGAAGTGAGTATTCTTCCTCCCATTGCTCAGTTTGTACCTCCGAGTGCCAGAGATGGATTGCAAAATTTGCTTTTCATCAATAAACAACTGTGGTACACCAGAAGCCTGTACTATGAAGCAAGATGTGTTATTTGTTATCAAGGTAACTTCAGGTTCAACCCAGGGTTTAAATTGCTGTGGTTCTATATGTTGAACAGCTAACCTAGTCGGGAGCATTTTAAATTAGAGATTAAAGATTGAGCAGTGTAAAAGCACCGCCTATTGACCAATCAATACTCGATTAATGACGGGTTCACCGTTCTTAGAAGATCAGCTGAACCTCGGTCCGCTGACAGAGAGAGAGAGAGAGAGAGGTGCGTTCATAAAAGTTAAAACATTTGTGACCACCCCGTTAACATTCCTCGATGGGTAGCCTCTTTATGAAATATATATTATCTTATACAGAGGGAATTACGTATAGACTACTTTTTTTACGATCATAAAAGTACTAGTTATTTAAATGGAGTCTGGTGGGTTTGGCGATGCATCACCATGGTGATTTCACCCTTAAATTAATAAATATAAAAACACATTCAAATGTTGGCTGAGTGAGTTTAGCCTACGGGATAACGTATAGGTCGGATTATTGAGCCTTGTGTTGATGCGCACATTTGAATTATGTTTTCAAATGTTTTATTTGCTTTCAGATTGCCTCCCACTGCCAGGGTTGCAACTGAAATAGTTGGCTAAAGCAACGACAGTTTGTGGAAAGCAAAAGTGTAATTATGGTCAGGTCTTGTGCCTGACTATTGGGGAAGTGATATTGATTTACGCAGTACACTGTCGGCTTTTTGCCAACTTTCCTTCCTGTTTTAGGAGGCAGCAACTGTATTGCATTTTGCATGTAAAACCGTGTCTGTATTCCTTTTACTTATGTAGAATTATATTTTGCTTTTCGTATGTAAAATATGCAGTTCATGTAGATGTTTGCGACATGGTTGTGCTGTGCAAAGACCGTCTCTTCTATGTGAATTCCAGGACATGTTGATCTGGATGTGTAGTACAAGCCTCTGTGCTTGGTTGCTAGTTTATGCTGGGAACTGGGCAAGGTCACTGTTTATCTTTTTTGAAGCTTGCATTACATAAGTGCATTCATAATGTACTAATTTATTAATGGATAGTAGATTTCATTGAGTACATATGTTAAAGTATATATCTGTCTTTTCAAGTATGATAAGAGTTCTTTGGAGCTGCAGCAGTTGCACAGCTGTCTGAATGAGATTGTTGCTCTGTGGGGCTCCTCCTGGATTTCTGCTCTGGACCCCTTCCCACTGCTCAGAGTCAGTAAATATTCACTATCTTCACTATAGATCACAGGAAAGTCTAACATACGTCTTATGAAAGAGATTTTAAACAGTATCTCATTTCCTCTCTCAAAGAAATTACCCAATCCTGTATTTGCCCGTCTCCAGAAAGAGGTGGCCAAGAGAGATGAAATAATAAGAAAACACCTCAACAATTTCAAGGTTAGTGAAAAAAATGCCACAGAATAAAAGGTTAAAAAGCACAGATATGTACAAAAGAAAGAGGTCTAATTATGCTGAATTGCTCAGATCACAGGTAAAAAGAAACTAGGCTTGGTGTGAAATGTAAAAATCTCACAAGCTACGATCATAAAATTGTAATTGTTTTCTACCAAAGCCTAAAAACTAAAACAAAATTGCAACACTTTTGTTTTTGCTTCAATTTATCATGAGCTAAACTCAAAGATCTATTTTTATGTACACAATAGTCTTATTTCTCTCAAATATTGTTCACAAATCTGTCTATATCTGTGTTAGTGAGCACTTCTCCTTTGCCGAGATTATCCATCCACCTCACAGGTGTGGCATATCAAGATGTAATTTGTATGTAATTTTTCATAATTTCTGAATATAAGAAAAACAAATGTTATCACAAAAAAAAAATTGACAGCATGATTATTGCACAGATTTGCCTTAGGCTACTCTAAAATGTGCAGTTTTACTGTTTAGGTAGGGGTGTCCAAAAACCAGTCAGTATCTGGTGTTAGGGTTCATCCGTGAATAGAACACCTTTTCAAAGCGCCAGATGCCATCGAATGTGAGCATTTGCCCACTCAAGTCGGTTACGACAACAAACTGCAGTCAGGTTGAGAGAGAGAGAGAGAGAGAGAGAGAGAGAAAGAAGAATGAACCCTAACCATAACACCAGATACTGACTGGCTTTCCATTTTCTTTATGTATGCACCCAGATTGGGGGATAAATCCCAGATCTGTTATTTCCTACTATTTTGATTTTAATCAGCTGTTGCTTTGTTGTCTGTGCAGTCACAAGACACAAAACATGAGGATGCCATCACAGGATCTCTCCTCCAGGGCCTTGACAAACATCAGAACACAGACCATGGAGTGGTAAGTACTATACATAGAACAGTAGATGCCAAGGGAGATCAATTTGAAATGTGTCTGTCTAATTTTATTCAAGACTGGAACTGGTTTTGTAAATTGAGTATACTGTAAATAGTACTGGTGTACTAAATGAGATGTCTTCAGCTCCTGACAGACGTTCATGTTCACATGGCCATTGTGGACCTTCTCATCGGGGGAACTGAGACCACTGCAGCCTGGCTGAACTGGACTGTGGCCTTCCTCTTGCACAGACCAGAGGCAGGGGCCATCATTTTCATAAAACACTATACACTATACAACCTGACGTTTATCTCAGTATCTCAATTCTCCCATCCTTTAATCTTCAGGTGCAGACCAAAGTGTATGAGGAGCTGTCTACAGTACTAGAGGGACGATACCCCAAGTACAGTGACAGACATAAACTTCCTGTCCTGTGCTCTCTGATCAATGAGGTGCTCAGGCTCAGGCCGGTTGCCCCGTTGGCGGTGCCGCACAGGGCCATCAGAGACAGCAGGTCAGCTGAGTGACAACATGCAGCGATAACAAAAGAATGCAAAGGAGGAGATTAGTAGTGACCATTGAGAGATTTTACTACGTAATAATGTTTAATCCATGCTGGTTGTGCATAAGAAAATGCTTGATTCCTGCAACATATTACCTAAAAAGCACCAAATGTGTCTAAATTTCTTGATTTCATGTAGAAGCTGTGCATAATTGTTTATCTACACCCAGATCTGTAACAAAATACTATATAGTGGTTATATAAGTTAGGGCTATAAAATTAATCACATTTTCAAGTATGATTTTTGCTCCTAATGATTACAAAAACAGAGATTCAGGATGATTATTTTGCATATTACATTTTGCAGGTAAACTCTTATTTTATCATGTGTTCTGAATGCGAAAAAAAGTTCAAAATGGGAAGTTTGTTTGTTTAAATTAAACAATTTCAATATCTTTCCAAAAGTCAATGAATAATGTGTTAAATAACCATGATTTTGATATTGACTAAATTAATCGTAATAATTATTTTTTTTTCCATAAATCGAGCAGCCATATTATAAGTTAAATTGCTACAATAAAACAGTATTTTGGTTCTGTTGGGATCTAGTCAGCATGTAAGACCACTAGTATGGATGTACAAAAATAGTGTGTTGTTCTGCTTCAAACATTTAAAACAAGATATTATCTGCTAACAATTTGCATTATGATAAATGTATAACCCCTCACATGTTTAGTATTGCAGGTTACTCCATCCCTAAGAACACAGTCATCATTCCTAATCTTTTTGGAGCTCACCATGATCCTGCAGTTTGGACTGACGCGTACAGCTTCAAACCAGGTATTTCTCTACCAAATTCCTTTCACTTGGCTCAGCAGATCTCAAATAAAGTAGCTACTCCATCTCTCTTTCAGAGCGCTTTCTGGAAGGAGGAGGGGGCTCCACGCGTGCCCTGCTCCCTTTTGGAGGCGGGGCTCGGCTCTGCCTGGGGGAGTCTGTCGCCAAAATGGAGCTCTTTCTGTTCACTGCCTACTTGCTGAGAGATTTCAAGTTCATCTCTCCTCCTGAGAGCGAGGCCTCTCTGCCCGACCTGAGAGGAGTTGCTAGTGTTGTACTCAAGGTCAAGTCCTACACAGTTATAGCATGTCCAAGACTATAGTCTAATACCTGCACTGCGGAGGGCGCAGTGCTTACATGTTGAACTTTGAAGTATAAAAAATATATTTACAGAACCTTCATGTGTGTGTTTCTCGTCAATACTTCTATTTGGCTGTAGTATTGCATCTCCTGATTAAAATAGTCTGTTGAGTCTGAATTTTGTACAGTTATTTATTCGATCATCTCTAAATAAGATGTCTAAACTCAGGCCAGACCTATATGAGTTGGGTCATCTTTCTTGGATAAAAAGGCAAAGCAAACTGCATTTAAGATCCATGAAAATAATGAACCTCAACCTTCCCTGTGGATGGGGGGGGGGGGGGGGGGGGGGGGGGGGGGGGGGGGGGGGGGGGGGGGGGGGGGGGGGTGATCAATCAGGTGGGCAGATGGAAACCGGAAGTGAGTAGCCATCAGAAGGAAAGTTTAAACAAATAATCAGGTGCAGTTTATGTCAATCCAAACTTGGGATTTGTACAAATTACTGTACACTAAAACTGTTCAAATAGTTATTTTACAAGAAGAATATTTGTCATAAAGTCTGACAGCACCCCCCAGTGGACTTACACCGAACATGCAGGAAAAGGTTCAGCAGACCAAGTTATCACTCCTCATCTCTGGTTAGAGGCACTTCTTGTAGAGGTGTGGGCATGTACACCATTAACCATCTTATTATTGATAACAGTGATAACAGGTGTTACTAGAGGTTATTATCGTTTGCATATGTAACATAAATAATAATAAATGAAAAAAAATGGATTTTACACATGACCCATTCAATTGTACACAGTTTGTATAAAGTTGAAGTGTTCATGTGAGAAGGTGAAAACAGGCCTCACATGGCCTGGTGTTGAGTCACTAAATGTATTTTCCTGAACATGAACTTCTGCTTTTAGAGGACTTAGCAATAAGCAAGACAATCTGCGAGAAGACATCTGATAGAAGGATGGTTTTCTTTTCTTTGTTAAAACTCTGTCTTCTTTCTCTCACTCAGGCAGCAGCTGGACTTCAGTCATTTGGTAATTATTTTCTTGATAATTTCTCTTGTTGATCTGTTGTACATTTGTATTAGAATATGACTATAAACTCTAAACTCTATGGTCTTATTCACAAAATGTTGAGGTACTAAGTAGGCTACAAGATTCAAGTTTCTGCCATTAAAATAAATTAAACACTGCCTACAGTAAGATAATTAAAAGTAAAAAAATAAAACGAAATGAAGATACATTTTAACAAAATTGTAAAAATAAAGCATTAATAAACAGGGGTGGAAAGTAGGATAGACCAGGTACAGATAGTAGCCTACACTTTTTGCTTTTTCCATTACCACACCAAAACTAGGGACTGAAAAGACATGATTGTCATGTGGCATTGCTTTTACTTGCATACTAAAATATAAAAAAATAAATAACATCCATAGTTCATATTTGCCACAATTAGCTCATCAACACAAGAAGCTTTTTGTTCCAACTGTACAAGTACAGTTGAAACAGTTAGAGTTCATCTGTAATATATAATTATAATAGACTATTTAAATTATTAACATTGTACCAGCAACAATTCAACTCATGAACATCATATGCAAACAATAACCTAATTTAAACATAGTAAAAATAAATCTAATAAATAAAACACCATAGCCATTGATATTCTACTGCAGGTAATGTTCTCGCTGACCATCTCGAACTATTTTCTAGATTGTACAAAAACCTTGCATGACACATGACATGTGTCATGCAATGTGTCCGTTTTTAGAGCACATGTTTACGAAAATGTAAGTTAACTTTAACAGTCATGTAACAATGATAAGCTATTCAACATGTTTGGGAGATGGTGAAGTGAAAAACTGACCTTAGAAAACCAACCTTCGCCGATATCTTCGGACTGGAGAAGCGCATGTATTTTAAATTTCCCGCAATCAAAGATGCTACAACGCATGTCTGAAGCAAAGAACCACCGCTCAAGCTCGTTGCGCACACAAGTTATTTAAGGTGTTTTAACTGTAGGCCTTCCCCTGTGCTTACTGTACTTGGTCTGCTATTATACTCAAGTAAGAGTGTTGTTACTTAGGGTTAGGTAAGTTTTGCTTAAGTACGTGTAAAATGGTAAACGTAGCCTACTTAGAGAAAAGTAAAGAGTAGGCCCGTTAAAATGGACTCCAAGTATAGGCTACGTCACTGCGTTACAGTAAACGTAAGGGATAGCATGCTAGCCACACTCGGCATGCATCTGTTCACGCAATGTCGGAGTGTGTTTGATTAGTGTCACTCGCCGGGTGCTAATAACGCTGTTTTTGTAATCCTTTTAAGTCAATTTTGTAATGAAAATACATTGCACATAGCCTACGGCAGCATTTTACCGATACGATTTGAAATGTAGCCAAATACAAAGTGCTACACAAACAAGTAGCCTACAAGTAAAATTAGCCTAGCCTACTGATTATTAAGATGATTAAAAGTACGCCAGACTTTTGTTGTTGTTAAGATGAAATGCAATGTGTTACCTCCACCCCTGGTTATGCTCAGTTCAAGATGGACCAAGTGACCAATTTCCCTATTCCTAATTTTCTACCTTTAGCTTTTAGATCTGAGCTAACATTGCTCCGGCAAAATTGAATGAGTTTTGTTTTACAGAACAACCTCCTGACTTCTTTTTGTCTTCTACAACAGATAATTTGGTGACGTTTGCCATTCTAGGAGATACTATTACTTTGCCATGTGGCAAACCCTTTATTAAATCCTGCACTTCTGTTAACTGGAACATAGCTGACAAGGTTGGATTAGAGGTGGTGAAGGCTGGAAGGGTCACAGCTCCGTACGCCTTCAGGTTTGGCCTGCTTAAGGACTGCTCTCTGGAGATTAATAACCTGGTACTCGATGATGCACGCCTTTACTCTTGTCACAGTCAAGTGTTTAATTCAAGTGTTTCCCTTCAGATTCTTGAAGGTAAAGGATTTAAACCTATTTTTTCAATAATTTGAAGTCAGTATCACAATATTTACATGATTTTTGTTTACATTCAACAGTTACTGAGAGCTCAACTTCTGAAAATGGTATAATAGAGCTTCACTGTTACCTCAATACATATAGAGGACTTGTCTTCAACTGTAACAACAAAGGGATACATATCAAGTGGGGCACTGAAGATAATACACCATTGAATGGGAACAGATTTTACTATAAAAATGTCTCTGATTGCTTCTCTAAACTGTTCATCACTGAAAGACTGACAGACCATCACAGAAAATGGAAATGTCAGCTGACTCAGAATGACACGGTTAAAGCAACCATCACTTACACAACAACAATAAAAGGTACTAAACTTCATTTCAGCATACTCTAAATAAACATTGTGGTTCAAAATGTACAAAGCTTAACCAGTGCTCCCTTTCCCTCAGATGGTATAGAGGAAGTGTTTGCTGCAGTCGGTGAGTCAGTGACACTCTCTTGTAGCAACACTTCCTCTCTTGGTGTTGGTAACAGTGTGAAGTGGACTGTGGGTGAAAGGCCACTGACAGATGATATGTCATCTTATAATGGCCAAACAGAGGCAGTACATGTGAATAAGGACTCATCACTGTTCATTAGCAAAGTGACTGCTCTGCATGCCGGAGACTACCAGTGTTCAGATTCCACTGACCAGCAAAAACTGTTTAACAAAATCAGGCTGCATACCCTCGATGGTGAGTTTTAAAACGTGTTAAGTCCCAGGACCGAGCATAAGCTGGTCAATGGTTACATTGCGTAACTGCTATTAAATCATCTCCTATCATGTTTGTCTTTACAGTTACTTCAGAGCATGGGCCAGGAGGTGATAATCTCACTTTGACTTGTGTACTTATCTGCACTAAAGAATGTGGAAAAGACTTCAACTTAACATGGTCTGGAGGCAACCTCGATAGCAGGCCGAGCTATGACAAGAACACTCTCACAAACAGGCTCTCTTTCCCACTTTTATCAATGGCATCTGCTGAATTAACTTGCTTTGTGTATAGAGAGGGTGATGTGATGGCATCAAAGAAGTGGCGCACTATTAACCGTGAGCATACACTATGCTATCGTGGCATTTTCTCATAAATAGAAGCCCCACGTTTCTGAGTAAGCAGAGAGAAAATGATAATTATTTAATGTGTACAGCTCTGCAAACACCTGCGTGGGCAGCACTTCCTCTAGCCCTCCTGATATGTGTAACTGCTGGAGGACTCTACGTGTACATGAAGAGGAAGCACAACAAAGATGCAGGTACTGAATCTGGTTAAGGGTTAAGTCACACAACCTACAGTACCACAATTGTATGAATGTTTTGAGAGCCTTGATGAGAATTAAATAGCAACTGATGATGTTTTCCTACTTGATTGTTTGCAGGAAATGAACAGCCAAGTGTTGGAATGGTGAGAGACAAAACATAGTTATACTAAAATGTTTTTAGCTTTTTTCCAGCAGATGCAGTCAAATGTAATAACTCCAGTATTTATCTTCACAGACTCATGTTTACGGTGTCATTCAAGATGTAAATAATGAGGAACTACACCAACCTGCAACCACCAACAGTTTCTATGATTTATTGCAGGCTGTAAACTAGAAATAAATAAAAGTGTCTAGTATTTAAAGTGTCCTTGATTTCTACTTTCAACAAACTATAAACTATTTCCAAAACTGTTGACTCGTGTTTATGACTCTTTTGTCATGCTCATTCATCATAAGACAGATATTTATTAAAAGTGTATAAAAGATTTTATTAAAAAGGTCACATGGCAAACTTGTCTCCATGTCATTTAAAATAATAGAGATGATTGAGATATATATATATATATCTCAATCATCATATACACACATATCACATATCATATACACACACACACACACGTTAACATTTTTTAACACTTTCTTAAATGGATATGAGGATGAAGAGAGATTATTGTGAGAGTGGGTTAGTATACTGATAGTAGTGGGGTGGGTGATTGGGGTAATGGGTTGTTTGGTACAAAATGTTAAAAAATGTTTAGTATGTGTTTAAAATTATATTTTTTGTGTATATTCTTTATCTTGCTATACAAAAAATATAATACACACACAGGAACTATTTACAGTGGAACGACGGGTGGGAAAAAGAACAATCTTTGGATTCATCCTGCTCCTTTTCGGACAGATTGAACATATTATTTGTAACACTTCAAATACATTGTTTTGCTTTTTGGTGTGTTGTGTTTTTATATTTTATTTTGTTATTGGTTTGAAATAGAAATAAAAGATTTAAGATTGACAGTTTAAGTAAAAACGGGGGAAATGTGTTTGCACTGCTGTACACATATTCCATGTTGTCACTTACTCTTCTTCGCAAGACAAATACTTAAGAGGCGAGTAAATGTTACATGGATTACACGATGCATAAATATAAGCCGGCAATGCATATTAGACAGTAAAGACTTTAATGGAACATCTTCTTTGTCTTGAGCAGACTGAAAATGACTAATACCGGACTGCAATGAATGAGAGAAAATTGTTATTTGTCTATTTTTATATGATAAGAATTAAAGTAAGATGTTATTATAGTAGTAGTACTTACAAGTACACAGGTCTTCGTCAGTGATTTGTTGGTATATGCTGTTGACGTGAAGGGTTGTATGGTCTGTTGGAGTTAAACAGTTGTCAGTGAAGTGGTCAACAAAGCAGGAGAGGTCACAGTGACTGGGGTCAAGAAGGTAGTGAGAGAATAACATGATGCTCACCCTCTGAAGGAGTAAGACTCACAATCTGATATCTATCTACAGTGGTACCTGATCAACAGCAAGAAAACACAACACTGTGATAACACTTCACTACAAAGCATTGCTCATGAAGATTAATGAAATAACAGATCGAACCTGCTGGGTGCCTCTGGGTTTGCTGTGTGATTCTCGGGGTGTTGCATCTACGGTAAATGAACAGACCTATCAGTGCAGCCATTATGACAATCCCGATGACGACTGAAGCAACAACAACAGCAATAACGGCTCCATTGCGCCCCTCCTCACTGGTTCCCCAAATCATCTCCTCACTGGTCGTCGGTGCTGGGGAAGACACAGGAAACACCCCTTAGCAACTACAACACCACATTTAACAGGAAGATAACCGATGCAATTGAATTAAGATGTCAAATTTTTTTTTTGATTTTTTTGTTGCAATACCTGTATCCGTTGTGGTGACAACTTTTTCCACTTCATTGGGGAAATAGAAAAGGTACATAGGAGTTATGCATATTGTCATTTTTTGTCAGTGATGATTCCAAATAGTTTAAAATCTTACCTTGGACCCCAAGATAAATTTCAAAGCAGGGCAGAGTTTCTCCAAGCAGATATTTACATCTGTACCAATTATTGTCACTGTAGTCCACAGACTGGATCGCTAATGATGTCCCGTCAATTACAAGCCTTTCAGAGATGATAGACACAGGGTTGCCTCCTTTCACTATTGCCCAGGAGATATTTTGGGGTCCTTGTCCTGATGTTGCGTCCACTGGGCAGGTCAGGTTAACATTCGTGTTGGGTGCTGCTTTTACTGCTTGAAGGATTTTACACTCTGAAAGGAGGGAGATTTTTGTAATACATGAGAATTATGTTTGTAAAGATACAAGAATAAGTGGAATATAATACAAAATCTTACCTTTTACTTTTAAAGATATTTTTTGGACAGAAACACTGTCCCAGCCTTGCCAGATTTCACATATATACAGTCCCTCATCAGATTTTTGTGATTTTGTCAGATAAAGGGACATTTTTCCATTCCCATCAGCTTGCCATTTTATACGCTTAGCATTCTGCAAATTGTGTATTTTAGGCCTGGCAAGAATAACCTTCAACTGACTGGTATTTGTGTCTGACTTCATCAATTTGACTCTGTAGCAGCTCTTTGGATCCATGACAGACCCAAAGTACATAACATATTGTATCTTTTTTTCAACATACATTAAAACATTCAATGTCAGCACTGTTAAGCACATAGTTCAAGATTTCACAATAAATTGCGGTTGTATGGGCAAGGTGTATGGGCCACTTTTTGAAGTTTAATCATACTCACAGTTGGTATATACAAAATATGCTTTATGTATACTGACTATGAAAAAAAGAAAATACATTTAGAATCGGTTAAAGAATTGATTAAATGTGTGACTCACCTTTGCACTCTGATATGACTGCTAGCAGAACTATTAGCAAGAGAACTTGTGAATAAAAGTTTGCCATTTTTTGAGTATGTACCTGAGTAGAGTGACAACGTATCGTTTTCGTATGACCTTTTTGTCTCTACCTATTCTCAGTTCTCTAAGTCACAGAAGTCTCAACATGAAACTACCTCCTCAGTCAAACATTGGTTTTGGTTCTGTTTACCTAATAAAGTAAACAGTATTATTACTATCAATTATGTGGCCAACAGAGCCACCGTGTGGCAAGAACAAGACATGATGAAGTTAACAAATGGAACATGAGAGCACATGTTGCTGTCAAGTGATATGAGCACACATTTAAATGTGAGTGGGGGGGAATCAAAGAGCTGCACACCTCCCTTATTACAAACATCGAGGTGCCCTTGAGCAAGGCATTAAACCCCCAAATTCTCCAGTGGAGCTGTTTAGTAGCTGGCACTGGCCACCCTGACTGTGGCTGCACCGGGCGGCCTCTAGTTATGGCTGTAACTGTGTGACTGTTCATGGACCAGTAGTGAAAAAGAGAACATAACTCTTAAGTGAAAGTTTCCTGAATAAAAAGTAAAAAAAATTCATTCAATTCAATGTTTTCTTACATGCTTCATGAGCAGATAATTTCTGCAAAGTTCTGTTTCCGAACACAGTTCTCCTTCCTGCGTCACTCTAGCTACATCGCAATGTCAATGTATTTTTTAACTGGTGGCGATAGCCACGCTGGGCCATATGTGATTTAAGGGGTAGTACGTACAGTATATTAAGCACAAGTGTTACATACCACCAAATCTCTATGGAGTTGGTTTTAAAGACTAATGGTACACTATTAAACACAATAATACTTATTCAGTGTTAACCTATAGATCATTTTATCTATAACTGCACATGAATAATATAAAGAGATAGATAGAGCTTGAGATGCTTTACTTATCCAGCATTAAATTAGGGAATATCCCCTCTTTGGGAATAAAGGTGGAGTTTTAAATGTATGAATGTATTGGCAACACTTAGGGGGGGCAGAGGGGGGTCGAGGCTTAATGTTATCGAGGCACTGACCACCCTTGCCCCCAAAACCCCACCCCTAGAACCGCTGTTGACACTTGGTTAGAGCTCATACAATTGAGAACAGATCCTGCATGCAAACTTCTCTTATTGAGCAGTACAGCATTTTCCTACTTGTCAAATTCAGACTTTTTCACATCACAAGACTTCCTGTTCAATTCTGACCTTTTGCTAGAGCTCTAAATACTACAGAGGAACCTCCCTACTGCTGACTGAATTTTTTTAACTCCACTTCCTCTAGTGGCTCGATTAGAGAAATGGCATCGTAGCTTTTCACACTTTCGGTGTTCACAGGTTCTCAGCACTGTACACAGAAATGGACAACAATGCTCAAGGTTAGATCGCCTTATTTCTAATGAGTCTGTTTTTCATTTTACAATCTTGATACTGTCTTGTATAGAAAGACAATACTTTAATGTTGTATAATATTTCACAGGAGGTAAAGCTTATGGTCTTCTCAAGTCTCAACAGGAAGAACAACTGAACTCTACTAATGAGGTGAGTCCACATGTTTAGACGGAGACATTGAGTTACAATAGAGATAACTTGCTTTTGGAATCATGTTTTTACAACAGGGGCTGGACACATAAACATAACACCTGTTCAATATCAATGAGAATATGTGTCTATATCACTGCCCTAGGTTTTTCTCTCAGATCCCCAGTATGCAGAAGAGGAAGACCTAAGCTCAAAGCTTGAAATGTTTAAAAGTGAGTATTCAAGGGCTATTGATCAATTATCAATACATTGTTTAATTATTTAGTGAAAAGCATGGAATGAGATTAAATGTGCTTGTGTTACAGAGAAGTACATGGAGTTTGATCTTAACGACAAAGGAGAAATAGGTAAAATTGTGCTGGTCTTACCGCTCCCAAATGTTTTTAGCTACAGTTTGCAACTATCACGTTTCAGATTAAGATTCTCTTAACAAACTATAGATGTATGTATTTTTATAACTGATTTATTATCAATTTTATAGATTTAATGGGGTTAAAACGAATGCTGGAAAAACTTGGATTGGCCAAGACTCACTTAGAGCTGAAAAAGATGATGTCAGAGGTTGTTGGAGGGACATCGAAAGACACCATCAGCTACAACGAATTCCTGAACATGATGCTGGGAAAAAGAAATGCAATCCTAAAACTGTGAGTAAATACATTCAAAGAATGGGCAGAGACCCAAAGTTGGGTCACAGGAGTATTAGGGTTAAAAGAAGATTCAGTCCCTAAATTATTCAGATATAAATTGGTGAAGCTAGGCTACTATTGATGTTGATGGCCTTAAGCCTAAATCTAGCTGATAATACAAGTTTGGTACAAAAAACTGAACAAATTGTGTATCAATCTCAATCCAAATTAATTTAAAACCTGAAATAAAATGCAATGTTGGCTCAATTTGAAAAGGCCTCCTCTACCTCTGGAAAGGATATTGTGTCATGCCATAATGATTATTTAATGCAACATACTTTCTATGCTGTCTAAAGTTTACAACCATGTCTTGTTTAACAGCTGACATGTCATTTTCTTCATTTAAGGATCTTGATGTTTGAAGGCATGGGAAAGGAGCAGGAGGACAAAGATGCAGCACCACCTCCTCGCAAAACCTTTTCAGACCTGCCCTGAAGAAGCTCTCCATCCCAGCAGGAAATGATTGAAACATAACAATAACGCTTTAAAATCAATGTCAAAAGAGAAGAAAAACATCAAACTTGTGGTTTTTCTAAAATAAAAGAATCTAAATAAGATTTTAGTGTTTTCTACTTTGTCTGATGCAACCACATTACAGAATGTCCCTCAATTTAGCCAATTAAATGATTTGTTACTGCTTTAGTAGGCACCCATTTCGTCTCTATGATACTGCTTTAGCTGCGTCAACCTATGATGTATGACCATGACCTAATGATTTGGACTTCACATGGGAGCCATTATCATCTCAGACAAAAATACCATGATAATATTGCTATTAGAAATATAAGAATATTACTGTGGTTTATAAGGTGTGTAGACCAGAGGTGCCCAAATCATGTTATATTATGGGCCAAAATGTATCTGTACAAAAATAAATGTCACCCAAATGTGCTTCCATAAGTCAATCAAAATGTAGCCTGAACGCTTGTGCTTACTCTGCGGGATCCTATCCACAGAAAGTTAAAAGATGTCAAAATGGGGAACTTTATTGTGAAAACTGTGGTTGACCGGAAAACGGATGTGTCATCCAGGAAGCGAGGATAAACTAGCTAAGCTTGCAAATTTATGTGTTAACTGTATATAAAGAAGGGTGAGTAAAAGTGACTATCGTTTAGGAGACAATGCCTCTAACGCTATATACACATTGCTGTTACAACACTTAATTTACACACTATTTATCTGTACGTGTTAACGTTAACGTTCGCTAGCAAGCAAGCTAACATTAGCAGAAGGTTAGAGACGCAAACTAGCTAGGTAGGTAAATTGAAGATTTGCTATAACATCACATGTGTTCAAAGTCCCCGAGATAACAGGTTCAGTTTGTTGCACCGTTGGTGTAATACAATGTTTAATATGTGTCTGTAAAGTTTATATCTCAAGAATTAGAACAGCCAGTTATTAGCTGTTAGCCGCACAATGAGGATGTAGAATAATAAATATTAGTCCACTGTAACTCTGTTTTTGTTCGTCAGGAGGATGAGCAGCTCAGAGGAGGTGTCCTGGATATCCTGGTTTTGTGGACTCAGAGGGAATGAGTTCTTCTGTGAGGTTAGTCCAACAAATTTTAGATTGAAGCCATGGTTAAAATTCACCATTGCATCTAATCAATAAAGCTATCAAAACTCCACAGGCACACTGGTGTTGGTTTTGGTTCAGAAGAACCAATGTTTTATCTCAGCTGCTGAGATGAATATCAAATATTTTATAGCTGACATATTAAATACATGTACATGGACTTACACTGTCAGTGCAACACTACAGCTCACATTTGTATAGCCCTGAACACGTACCTGCAGATGGCAACTAAGTTACACACAAATAATATCTTTTTGGAGTTAATAGTTATGTGTGCCATTTTGTGTCAGGATGTGGTCTCACATTAAGACCTATATTAAAGTGGAGCATGAAACAACTATCAGTTGCGTGTCTGTCTGGATAACTGTCCGAAGTCTTTCTCGCGGTGCACTTGGACTAAAACATTGCTTAAGTTGTTGCCTTTGCTTTGTGATGAGGGATGCAAATTGAAATGCTTCAAATGTTGACTTCACATAGCAGAAAAAAGTATATGGGAATTGTGTGGTCTATAGACATCAATTTTTAACTGGATAGGTTCGCACCCACACAATAACATTCTTATTTTCACTCCTTCACTTTCTACATTGGCAGCATCTGAAGTAATCTTGTTAAGCTCTTGTATAACACACGTGTGTGTGTTGGGAGAGGTAAGGATTTTGATTGCGTAGCTATGTTGGGAGGGGAGGAAATAGGAAGGATCGACCCCATGATAGTTTTTATTGTAAATGCGTGTGACTGTAAAATTGCATAATCTGATTTTTTTTTTTTTTCACTTGCGTTGAATATTTATTATTTTCCTGACCTACCAAGGGACTATGGGTGGAAATAGCACTTGTAGTTCAACCTGGTACAATGCACATCTTTGTTTTTATACAATGCTAATGTGAATTTGTGCATTGTCCCTGTTTAACAAAATACATTAAAATAAATATCCTTATCAGTGGCCTGTAGCAATGTGCTGCGGCTTGCAATAGCCATTAACAGCCATCCATTGTGTCCAATTGTGTGTTACAGGTTGATGAGGATTACATACAGGACAAGTTTAACCTGACAGGTCTGAATGAGCAGGTGCCTCACTATCGCCAGGCTTTGGACATGATTCTTGACCTCGAGCCAGGTAAGAATATATTGGAAGTAGTGGTTTGTATTTTTGTTATTTCCACTCTTTATTTTAACCCCAACCGGCCCGTCAGACACTGCCTACCAAGAGCCTGGGTCTCACCGAGGTTTCTGCCTAAAAGGAAGTTTTTCCTCGCCACTGTCGCACTGTTGCTTGCTCTGGAGGAGACTACTAGAACTGTTGGGTCCTTGTAAATTCTGGAGTGTGGTCTATCTGTAAAGTGTCTTGACATAACTCTTGTTATGAATTGATACTATAAATAAAATTGAATTGAATTGAATTGGTTCCCGTGTGAAAACAAAGCAGAGTCAACACTATTAACTGTCTAAATCACTTTTCTCATTCTCTTTTGACAGATGAGGAACTTGAAGACAACCCCAATCAGAGTGACTTGATAGAGCAGGCAGCAGAGATGCTCTACGGGCTCATACATGCGCGTTACATCCTCACAAACCGAGGCATTGCACAGATGGTAGGCTATTACATAATAGTTTCACATTCTTACATGCCCGTGACTTACATCAGATTTCTAAATGTGTTGTTCTCCATAGTTGGAAAAATATCAACAAGGAGATTTTGGCTATTGCCCCAGAGTCTATTGTGAGAATCAACCAATGCTTCCTATTGGTAAGTCTTAACTGTTTCTCACCTGACCGTTAAACAAATTCTCCATTACACAAATGCCAATGCCGCACTTTTTGTCAGTGACTAAAGAATGAAGATGTACTCACCTCTCTCTCTCGTCTGATGTAGGTTTGTCAGACATCCCTGGAGAAGCAATGGTGAAGCTGTATTGCCCAAAGTGTATGGATGTTTACACCCCTAAATCCTCCAGACATCACCACACAGATGGAGCCTATTTTGGGACAGGGTTCCCCCACATGCTGTTCATGGTGCACCCAGAGTATCGGCCAAAGCGACCAGCCAACCAGTTTGTGCCAAGGTGTGTTTGATCTGACACCGATGCTATTTATTGTTAGCACTAACTTTTACTAGCAACAATTCTTTTTATTAGTAGGTTTTAATTGATTGGCAACCAAAAGACCAGATGATTGTCATGATTTAATTTAAATCAATCATTTTTATACAGTTTGTGTGGGTATCTGTATTGAAACTTGGGTAACAAAACTGCTATTAAAAGATTTAATACAATACTCAGCCCTTGACCTCAAAAGTAAAAAGGAATTTCCTTCAGTCCAGGAAGTGATTGTTTAATGTTTTGTTTTTTCCAGGCTATATGGTTTCAAAATTCACCCAATGGCTTATCAACTCCAACTTCAAGCTGCTTCAAGTTTCAAGAGCCCAGTCAAGACAATTCGCTAGAACACCGCTTTGATGAACACAGTGGACTTAAAGACTTTGTTGTTTACCATTTGTTTAAAAGGAATAGATTATATATTCCCATTGAATGCCTGTACAGTTTACCACCCTCACCTCTGTGTTTAGACACTTTCAGACCTTTTCTCTCATTTAGTGAAACACTGTTACAGTTGAGCTGATCGGTTTGTTTTCCGTATTAAAACACGTAATTATTCCCAAATGGTCATTCTGCTAATACAGTCTTAACTTTAATTGAGTTCAGTGCATCTTTTCACATTCAAGGTGTGTTTCTCTGAAGCTTTACTCCGTGATGATGAAGGCTACAGAGGGCTTTGTGGCTTAATCGCAAGTGATTGAATGGAACAGAAAATCTTGTGACCAGCCCAACACATTTGCCTTAACAGCAATACAGTCAGTCACTAACAGTAAATTAATCAGTTAACATTAAATAACATCAAATCATTAACTTGTGCTGCTGAATGGATTTTGTGATTTTATTCAGCTAAAAGATTTTATTTGAAAACAGCAATATGTGTAAATTTGATTAGGTGCTATATTTCCAAGAAACAATCAATACCAAATTAAAGGTAGAACTTATCTTGAGAAAATTGACCTATGCTTGATTTAAATTCTATTATTACACTGTTGCATTTTTAAATCATTGGTTATATATGTACTTAATTGTTTAGGCAACTGTAATAATATGTTCCTGATAAACCTGCATGTGTAGTGTCATGTTTATTACAATCTTCTCAAGTTTGGTGTTGATCGACCATGCAGCAACATCTACTGTAGAGCAGTTGAATGGCAATCATTTATTTTTTACCAAGATCTTTGATCTTTTTAAAAATTGTAAGCTACACAGACAAGACAGCCTAATAAAATGCAAAATAATACATTGTTTTATTTTTTAATTAAAAGACAGGGATAAATCACAAAGCAACAATATTTTCCATTGTCTAAAAACTATTTTCTTCATGTGAAATTCTACATTTTTCTTCCAGGAGAGGTATCTGTTGTTGTCCATGTAGCTATAATACCAACAGCTTTTCTAACAGACATGCCATCTAAAAAGGGGATCATATTTTAAGCATTTTCTCTTCTATGGAAAAGCACAGGACACCGCAAGTGAGAGAGCAATCTACTGCTATGTGGTAAAAAGGCGTTACAAACTTTGATGGTTGATAATTAATGCAATATTTAACATTGTGACATCTCTAGTGGAAGCCTGGAAACCAGATTATGTTTAAACATAGTACATCAAATCGCACAAGATTTACAATACAAATAAATTACTCTAGTAGAACATGTAAAAAAGACAACTTGTGCGCCTATGAGAGAAAAGCCACACATACTGGGACAGCTGCCTTCAGCTCTTACATGTGTGGTTAACGTGACAGACAAGCTTTGTTTTTATTGACTTCACCCTCTAAAGTAGGGATGGATAGTGTATGCATTTATGGACATTCCTCATACAATCATAGGGAGGTCTGTCGTAGTCTTACAAAGAATATCAAACCTGAGATGCACAGATCAAAGCTTGTGAAACTTTCTTATCTACTAAGAATTTTTATGGCAGTAATGACATCAACGCTACTGAACAAAAAGGGCTGAGAGAAGCACTCCGGTGTCAAATGGAAATTGTGACAGGTTTGATAAACTTGTTGGACTACAAGACCAAATGAATAAGAATGATTCCGGGTGTCAGGCAAGACAGGTAAGCAAATCTTAAGTAGAGAACTCAAAATTCAGTAAATAGCACAAACGTAACCTATAATTTAAACAGCAGATGGATGAATAACTTAAAAACCTCAAATTTGTACAAATACTATAAAAGCATTAAGTCTATAAAATAGAGGAATATTTCAAAATAGATCCTTTTTTAATTCAAACTTTACAATAACGTGTAGGCTACTGGTTCTTGGCCGGTTAGGGAAGAAAGTATTTTTAAGTTTTGTTTTTGTACCTGAGCAGTGAACGAAGCCAAACAACAAATTTGAGCACAGCATATCTTTGTTCACATATTGATGCGAGGTATGTCATTTAATAAAAAAAAAAAAGAATGTCTCTCCTGAATTAAATAGACAAGTAAACAACAAAAAACGAATTCCCTTGAATTTAGACTTAGCGTTCCCCTAAGCGGCACCAAGGGAATAAATGCTGATAATGGTGTCTAAGCTAGAATGGAAACAGTGCATGTGTAGAAAGTCAACAATGTAAAAACCACTAGGAAAATAAAAGCATTTAAAACATAACTGACACCAATCAACTGAAAATGTATTTTTTTCTATTACCAATAAAAGTTAATAAAAGCTTTTATTATCATCTGGATGAGAAGAGTATTTCATCAACCTCAAGCACTGTGCAGCCCTCTCTACCGACAACTGAGAAAGAAATCAACCAGGATCTGCTAAGATTTGTCTACTAAGTTATCTGTAATGGAGCAGATTCATGAAATGTGTCTTTTTGGATATGTGTGCGCAGATTGAGCTGGTCAGTGTGTGTCGGACGTGGAGAGTCAAAGGAATAAATGCAGGTGGTGATTCAGTTACAATGCTGACGCTCCGCTGTCTTTCTCCTGCAAGACAGAGGATATGTGTACTTGTATTAGTCTTCATATTAATTAGTGAAGATGAAGTTCTCCTAATCTTTATTATTTGAGGGTGGTATCAATCTTCTCATCTAACTCTCAGCAATAACGCTCATACTGGCAATTTCCAAAATGTCAAACTAGCTCTTAAATATTCTGTCCATTACTGTTCTGTGTCATGGGCAGAAGGTTTATACCTTAGCTTGGTCGACATCAGAGTCTGCAGTGATGATGATTCTTTTCTCCATGCGAGTCTCCGAAGAGCCACCTTTTACCAACTGTTGGAGGGAAGAAAAAATATTTTATTGAGAGAAAAACCAGATCGACTAAAATCAACACAGAGCAAGGATGTACAGCTTACCTTTGAAATGTGAGTTGTAGTGGTGGTGACCGTGGTGCCACTGGTAGTCTCAGAGGTAACAACAGTCTTGGAGCTGGACACAGTTGTGTCATCATTGTCCTCGTCTGTCCCATCTACGGCCACCTGAAAAAAAAAAAAAAAGACTAAAACATGTAGACTGAGTTATCATTTTTAGATAACGTGAGCTTCAGCTGCTGTTCATTCTGGAGCTCCCTGGCCTGGTCTTCCCAGACCTGCTTGCTCTATAGGGCTGATATCTTCTTCATGCAACAGATTGCCTTCTAGCTGACACAGATCTGGGCTGAGCAGGTGCTAGAGCCCCTACCTTTGAAGACTCATAGATGATGCTCTTGGTCGGGACGATAGGGACCTCTGTGGTGGAGATGCCACTGGGTAAGGAGTTGGCGACAGCTGCGATGGTGACTGTCTGGGTCTGCACCAGAGGGGGCTGTGGATCGGAGCATAGCCCCATGAGTGGCTGTTTAAGCAGACACTTTGCACCTCACAGCCACCAATTTGTTTCATACCATGCATTCCCTTCTAACCCTTTGCCTTGTTTGGAATGATTTTCCACACAACAGCCCCTTCTTCTCACCAAATTTGTTTATGAACTTTATGGAAAAAACAGAATCACTGTGTTACTTCCCTTCCCACCACCAAATTGCAACAAAGAAAACAAGAGGACGGTAAACCGGAAAGATGATGAAAGTAAAGCCCATGTGCAAAACACAACATTTTGTTGTGGAAAAGAATGTGCTAATGTTACAGCAACCCATCACCAGAGCTGAGAACACACCATTGTGCAACACCTCTGCAGCAACCAGATGACCATCCTTCACACGGCACTTAACCGTTACAGATTCACGTTTTGATTTGCAATGGTGCTGCAAAGGAGTGAGCAAGTGTGTCAGCCTCGAAATGATACAGAGGCCAAGCAGAGGCGGAATCAGTGTCAACCTGAGGGGGTCAGGAGGCTACCTGGAAGCAGCGTACGACCTGTGGACTGTAGCCCCTGAAATGGGAAGCAGGGGAAAATCCAGCTATCTTTCCAGAGCACTCCGACACTTCGGTACCCGATCCTTCTTCCTCCTGCGTCCCATCTAAAGCTTTAGAGCATGGGTTGAGGGAGGGAGGCAGCTGCGCCATCTCCACCTCTAGGATGGGCACCAAGGAGGTCTCAAAAACGACAACCTTTTCCTGATAACATGACTCCTCCTCAACTGGAGCAATGTGGGCTTCAACACCATCAGACACACTCTTGTGGCTTACAGTACGCCTTGGTATGCCTGAAAAGCCCGAATTGCTGCTGGTTTCCTCACGTGCAGAATTTGTCTCTGAACCATTGCAAAAGAAGCTAATGCTCTAAAAAAAAAAGACACAACACAGTCACTATGTAATCATGGGTAGGTGAAGTATTTCCTAATGACATGGTATGAATAGTAAGTCATATTGTATAGATTAAAATGCATGCATGTTACATTTACAACTATGCATATAGTATGTACAGTATCTGTTTTATGAGGTACAACAGCTCTGTAGGAAGATGATAATGATTTTGGCTTATATTAGAATTTATATGACAAAATCAACACAGTTTTAACGCCACAGCTTAACAAAACATTACTCATATATCCCTTCATGATCAAAATGACTTCCACTGATTTCCACATGACGCATGCTACAATGTGTCACCAAATAAGATGGATTCTGAATACAGGTATTGCTCCGTATTGTTTATTTCATACATGAATAGGATTTAGTTTGCGTCAGAATAAAATGGATTTTTTTTGCTTGAATATTCTTTCCAAAGGGTGGGACTGCAAAAATGGCATGGCGCGTACACTAGTTTTGATAGACAGTCATCCACGACCAACATATAATTTCCTTTACAGAAAAATCGCAAGCTTAAGTAACAGATTCAAAGAAGAAACAATCATATGAACGGTCTTTTATTCTTTGGTCAAAGTTGATTGTCAAAAAGTCATGCAACAAGTAATCTCTTGCAGTTGCTACATACTGCATCGCCAAAAACTAGTGAAGGAGAAAGAGTTTTAATAAGTATTACAATTAAGCTGCCTCAAGGTCTCCTATCACAGGAAATACTTAACTGTGACAAAGAATATTAAGTTTCTCAGTAACAAGACTGCTGTTTTCTGGTGCTTACTTAACGTGGGTTTAGGAAAAAAAGTTTATAATTCCATAAACCAAATCACAGTGATCAGTTTAGACAACATCCTTAGACAACCGACAATAGAAATCTACTTCAAACGTGTATAAAAGCAGGCTCAAATCGATATGGTCAGACATTATAAGCCTCCAAATAAAAGTCAGTTGTTGGGTAATATTGGTTGATTTAAAGTCCAAAAGACAACACAGAAAATGCAAAAGAGTAGTGCCTTGATTGTCATTTCCAGTCCTAATCAACTTTGGAGAACAGGATTGGTTCTGGCTGTAGAAACCAGGTCAATTGTTCTGCAGTGGGAAACAGAAGAAATGAATGTCTTGTCCCACATAGGCCAGAACAAAGGGAAGCTTCTCCAGTAGAGCAGAGGATGAGAGATGAAGAATGCTACGGATGATGTTGAAGAGAAGGCGAAGGAGGAGTGGAGGAGAAGAGAAAGCTAGAGGTTGATGGGTGGATGGGTTAGGTGCGGTCTCCGCAGGTCACACTCGCACCTGTGTGGGATTTCCGCAGGGTCGAGACGGCCCCTCAGCTGCGTTTGGAGTAGAAGTCTAGCAGGGGGCCGCGTGGGAGGCGGATGACAAACTGAAGGTGGAGGAGGAGGGCAGAGAGAGGAAGGAATTTTGAAATGACCAAAAAAGCCAGAATTGCGCAGTAACCGCTGATTGAAATTATGAAAATGTGATTTTGGTAGTAACTTTTGTTATCCAGAGCATGGAAATGTTACTTGCACATGCAATTTTTTCTTTTATTATTCCACGTCCAACAATTTTTTTTTTTTTTTTGAAAAGACAGAAAGTCATCCACATTTGTAGAATCTTATTTAAAAAAATATTGTTATACATTTCTGAGATGGAGCAATCTCAGTAACCTAAGGCCAATTGAGTCAGTACAGCTGGAATGATCTTGGGCCTTTAGCTTGAGGATGTTAAATTGGCGCAGATACCCAGTTAACTGTGTGAGTGGTAAATAGATTTGATTTGTCTGGAGGTTGCTGCATAGCAACAACGCAGTGAAAAATTCATACCATTCATCTGAGCTGAAAGTAACGGGTCAGAAAGTAACAGGAGTGATTCTGCAGTTGCATGACAAATGTCAACATTAATATCAATGTGTCCTTTTCTCACAGTGGGGCCCCTTAGTCTATTTTTGATACACGACTGAAGGTTAAGTAGAATGACAAAATGGCTTGTTAAACTGAGCATACACAGTGTGTGTCCACTCTACTAGGCAGATAACATTTGACCAGTGTCATATTGTTGACTGCTTACATCAAACATGGTGTATGTTTGTTCTGATTCATCTCCTCACTGCAGACTTTAAGCTGTCAGCTTTGCTTTGGTTTCAGTGCAACTCTAATGCATCCTGACAACTTGATGTACTCAGAGGCATTTATGTCCAAGATAAAAAATGCTTTGTGTTTATGCGTTGTGTTATGCTGACGTGGAGTTTATGTCTCACCAAAAGGCATGAAACATGAACCTCAGTAGAACTACACTTGTTCATTCATATGACAGCAGCTCAAACCGAATGTGAATCTGTTTCTAGTTTGCTGAATAGCTTTCATGTAATCTTTTTAACGTCATTATAACTATTAATACCAGTAATGACACAATTGTATTAGTTTTATAAAGTTTACAAAGAATCCCGCACACTGACCATTATGCAAGCAATTATTTATTTAGAAAATACAACGTCTTGGTCTTAGACCTTCATCAGGTGATGAAGGTCTAAGACTGAAATGTTGTATTACCGAAACGTTTTATTTTCTAAATAAATAATTCCTTGCGTAATTGTCAGTATGTGGTATTCTTTCTAAACTCCTAATCTGCTACTTTTGGTCACAACCTACGCACCTGCCCGACAGAAGAGGAATGCAAAAAGCTGTCCTATGTTGTAATAAGATTTATAAAGGAATTCTGTGATAGTTAAAGTATTCTCTACAATAGGGAGAGTGGTGCAAAAATGATTTATACAACTGTGAATGAGGCCTTGTCTCTTCATGGAAAAAAAACAACAACCGTAGCTTGGAAAGAGCATCAGCCAAAAGAAAATGTAAAAGCAGCGTGAAAAGAAAGCGTGCAAAGCAAAAAGTATTTAAAGATCATCTAAAGAAAGAAAGCTCATCAATGCAATAAGGACAGATGAAGGGGGGGAGGGGGGTGGGTCCCCCAATTCTGCTCAGTGTCAGCAGAACGTGCAAAACTTCAACTGGGAGTCATGCAGTAAATCTTTCAACGTCAGTTCCGTCAGTCATGCAATACAAACATGTCAGAGTTCAGAGGCATCCGATGCAGATACGATGAACCAAAGTGAGTTCTCAGAGAGTGGACAACCTGTCCCAAAGATGCCTCACCCACATCAGTCTTTTGAGTGATAGACGAGAAGTACAGACCCTATTCATCAAGTCAAACATGCATGTGCTGCATACCACATGCTATCTCTTTGAATAGGTCCGTACATGCACACACACAATCAAATACACTCAGACTGTCAACTGGAAGAGCCTGATCCCGTCTTCTACCAGTTGCTTTCATTTGAATAAATTCATAATTGACAAAGAACCCAATCAAATGTAGCAATTCAATGCTCAAATTACACAAACATTTAGAAATGACTTAAACACAAGAAGTTGGCAAGAATTTCAGGTTCTTCTGTTCCATTTCAAATACATGTGCACTGCTCACACCAGTGCAATCATCTTTGAAAATGCAGAGCCATGAAAAACAAAAGTGAGGACGCATGTATAAACACAGATTTAACCTAGTCAGTTCAGGAATTCTTGGTATTCATGATGATTTTCTTATTCAATTTAAAAGGAAACTGTCTGCTTTATTGCGCAAATTCCTGAACTGGCAGACTTAGTCTGTAGGCTAAATCAACTAAAAAAGGATTTGGTGGCGAGGGGTTCCCGTGGGAGACTTACCCCGTCTGCACTGGGCAGGGGCTGACCATTAATACCCAGGGTACGGAACGGGGAGTGCGTGGACAGGCGCTTGTCCCACTCACTGGGCCTGGTCTCTGGGGCGGCTTCCATGAAGTTCCTCTTCAGCTCACTGATGCTGGCATGGTGCCGGAGCAGGTCCTCCTGAGGCTTATCAAACTCCTATATGGAGGAAGTCAAGAGGGGAAATAAAGTGTGGAGAGCGGGAGGGGGAGGGAAAGAGGACACCAGGAATTTGGAGAACGGAAACAACAAAATGGAGATAAAGTACGAAGTGAAGATAAAAAGTTGGATGGGGAGGGAAAGGGAAGATAAAAGGATGTGTTTGTAGTTGGGAGAAATTAACAAACAGAAGAGAATAAAAAAAAAAAGTCAGATTACGTTGCTTTCAACTGTTCTTGCACAATTTGTGTTCAGTTATTGCTGATTAAGAAAACAAGCAGAAGCAGGGTTTAATTGTGGATTCTAATGGGACATAAATTAGAAAAGACAACCGTACTTTGTGGATTCTAGATAGATTATTACGACTCCTCTTCAAAATCGAAAATCAAGTCTGGCAGCTTATTCAGGAGACCAGACCTTGGTTTATAAAAACGTAAGAATCAGAGGAGTCGTCGACGTGATTTTTCAAAGTTGATTATTATTTGGATTTTGGATGGGAAGGAGCTCTAAACTACACAGCACAGCATCGAGGGTTCTATTTCATTGCATCAGGCTTGCAGTGAAACACGTTGTGAAAACAAGCTGCAAATCAAAGAGCAGGAGAGCAGATGGTGGCAGACATGGAACAAGTTGTTAGTATGAACGGGAACCTGTTCATTTAACACAAATGAACCAAACAATGGCAGCAGCACTCATTTGGCAACATTTAGCATCAAGTTGATCTTTACTGAGATCTGCAAGATATTGAATTCCTTTACCAAACATACTGCAGACCATGATCTAGTTTATAATCAGAAGTGTTTCACTGTTTATCATGAACTATTGTGGTGCTAAAGAGCAACTTCATGACAAGTGTTTCTCCAAATTCCATTGCTTTTACATAGAACATCAAAGATGTATAATCATTTTGATTTTCAGAAGATTGCATTTGCATAACTGCTGAGAAATTGTGATGCATTACTGGCAAGTTAGAAAATAACACGGAAGACAAGGAGCAAAAGCAGGACCAGGAGAATACTGAAAAAAATATGTTGTATTAAAATGGAGCTGCTTGTGAACAGTAACAGTTTAAGGATGATATCCTTAACAGGTTAATGTATACCAATGCAAGTGTAAGAATCCTGACCATAACCAAATACTTATTTGTTGTAAATTCAACAGCTTTCTCCTGAAACATCCTAATTAGAGTTCCGTTGCAACACACACACACACACACACACACACACACACACACACACACACACACACACACACACACACACACACACACACACACACACACACACACACACACACACACACACACACACACACACACACACACACACACACACACACACACACACACACACACACACACACACACACACACGTTACACTGATGTGAAAAGCGTGAATCAGGCCACATGCAAGCATGATATTAAACAGTAGCTGTTGTGCCAAAGAGCAAGAAAATACAGATAGAGACCGACATCTCCAGAAGGGATACAAACCTCCAACATTAAAAGGCTATGTCTCATATAAATTGAGTCACCCTCAATTTTCTTAGCTCTTTTCTGTGAAAAATGAAAAGAACAAAAAAGTGTGGGTTTGTTTCAGTTCCCCTGTGTGCTGGCATCAAACTGCCACACGTTGGACATGCAATCTACAAAAGTCACTACAGTGTTAATACAACAGACAAACAGAGCTGTGAGGATTCTGCATGCAAAATAGTTTGGGGCTAAGATCCTGTGAGCATCAGACTGTAATGTAGTAACAAAACAAAGAGCCTGAAAGGCTATGGAGGACTGACTTACAATTTCTATTTTCATAATGAGAAAGAAAATTAAGAACGGTAGAGTGTGATAAAATAGCAGTTACCATGCCACTTTTTTGTGCACAAATCTATCATCATGCATGTGTGCATTCCAGGGTTTACAACAACAGCAAGCAATGAGAGAAGATTAATGCCTTGCAAACCTTTACAGCTAATGTGTGTAAAAACATATATCCTGAGCCAAGCATAGTCTCTTCTCATGGACATATTCTTATTCTTAGTTACCATTTACATATTCCACCTATTCTTATATTTTTCTAACTCTTAAAATCTACTGGGTGTGCCTTGAACCTGATGAGGATTTCATTTAAAACCTAGCCGTATCGAAGCACAGCATGAGAAGAGGGTGAAATTAGTCTTTTGGATGAGAAGCTCCAGATGGTCGGAATGGAGGTGGAGAGATGGCTACGGAAACGTATACGGGGCTAAGAATCTGACCTTTCGTATTTGCACCACCTCCGTGCTCGTCACTTCAGACACGTGCTACCCCGGGGAGGAGAGAGGGACACGTGTTAGCATCCTCTGCTTGTTGGCTTTAACACTCACATCGCAGCCATAGTGGAAACAAGTCTTCTGAGGGGCCACATGCAAGAGGCCTGTGTCTGACACTAACCTGAATGTCCCCATTGATGGTGGTTATCAGGGAGGAGTCTACTTCTCTCTGGTCCCTCCACGCTGCTGGCTACAGCAGCAAGAGAGACACAGTTCACACTCAGACACCGAGAACAATCTCTGCTTGCTATTTGAGCATCTTTTATTATCAAAAACTATGAAGCAATAACATCAAAAATAGTTCTTTACATTTTATAGTTATCATAATCTACTATCTGTCTATTATCCACAATCACAATACCCAGATAATCAGTGTGGGGACACATTATAAATAGTTTGATGATTTTTCACGGGCAACAGCTATCCTGTACAGCATGTATGGTTTCAACACATATATGATGCCACGTATTTCCTGTAAATAAACATTTAGATTGATTGTTAAACAGCGATAAGGGAGGAATTCTAAATACCTTGACCTCAACCACAGTCTCGATTTTTGAGGGCTCCACAGCTTCTACAGTAACCTCCAGCTTTCTTTCCTCCTGCCGGCTGGTCCTGATTGGAGTTGAGGTCTGGGGCTGATCGAGGAGGTTCATGGGGATCCCTGCCTCAGCCAGAGCAGCCTGGGAGAAGACTGGAGCGCTGACAGGACGGGTGCCCCTCTGTGTTATCACCACTAGACCGAATAAAGACAAATGTGAATGTAAATAAAAGGAAATCTGTTTTAGAACTATGTTTTAAACTGAAAAGATATGATTTGTGTGCACATCTCACATGCAAAGTGGAACAGCTACTAACATCTAAACACACACACACACACACACACACACACACACACACACAAGCGCATCTATGAAAGCGGCCACATCATACTTAGAGTCTCAAGCCTCAATGTGATCATACTGTATAAGCGCACACACACTGCAGGTATACAGTACCTCATATGCTTTGTTTCAATGTTTTTTTTTTAAAAGGACAAGCACACGCCAAAGCCTGAGGTGGGCCAGAAGCGAATATCCACAAAGTGGGATGAGAGCAAAAGCATTGATCAGTTCTCGTTGCGATCCGATGATAGATGCAAAAGCAGATGACGTTAGGCTGCAAGGAGTCGTAAACCTCAGGGTGGTTGAACTGGTGAAATGCGAGATTTAGAAAGCATGATTTCTTCAATCTGCGACCAAAGCATGGTTAGTGGTCCTTGAATGATAGTGAATGTGCATTGCCATCTGTAAACACATTCTCTCGTGAAAAGAAGTCAGTGAATCCTGTAAACACGCTGCAAAAGCTGCTAAGTGTTTCATGGAGCAACAGCAAGACGGCGTGTGCGCGGTTCTCCTGCAAAACAACAAACCCAAACAGGTACAAAAATACCTGACTCTTTGGTGCCAACATCTAGCAGAACAAACCAATCATCGTTGACGTAGGTTTGTGTGAGTGGACGTCTTTCCTCCAGGATCCTTTTCTCAAACTGTGGTCTCCTCTCGGAAAACCTTGTTTTTGCCACAGCAGTTGGAAATTTCACCTCTGCTGGGAAGCGGATGCGCTCAGGGACAGCGACTAAAGCAAACAGAGTATTGTTGTGGAAATAAAGTAGATACAATAAAGTAGTTACAGTGAAATAGACAAATGAAATGACTGATTGGTCTTCAGATACAAAATGTGCACATATTAGAATAACTGTTCACATTCAAAAAGAAATCAAATTGAAATATTTGTATGTATCGCTGGACTAATTTACTTTTATTATACCTGATTTCTTAGTGGCCACATCCAGAAGAATAAACCAATTATCTTCCACCTCTCTCACTGCTGGACGTGGTTTCTGCTGTACGGTCTTCTCCTGCTGCCACATATCCTCCACTATAGCAATGCTCTGCTGGGCTCTCTGCTCTATGGCTGCAAACTCTTTAGCTGTTCTTACTTCAGGATGCGTACGGATACTTTCCTTCACTGCCGCTAATGTAGAATACACAAAAGCCTTCTCAGTCAGAAGACAATTCCACAAGATGAGATTTGTAATAAAACTGCAAGGCACACACAGACCCTGTGTTGTTCTGTCTCACAGCAGCCACGTAAAATAGCAGAATACCTGGTACTTTTGCTGCAACATTTAGATGCACAAACCAGTCGTCATCTATCTGTCTTGGATGTGACGGTTTCATCTCCACCAACTTCACCGGGGACCTCACGTCTTCCAGGATAAATATGGGTTTGGGTTCAGTGGCTGCCCCCACATCCACAATACGCTCAACCGCAGCAACTAACACAAAGAAATACGAGTAAAAGAATCTGATGCATTTATTTGTTATTTTTGCTAGAGCCTTTTAAGGTTGAAAGCATCAGGTAATAGTGCAGTCGACTCAACTGAATGTTTTAGCATAGTATATGCAGACGCTGAAAGGTACCTTGCGGTATGAAGCCAGGCTTTTCGCGGATGATGTCAAACAGGGCAAACCAATCATCTCCTCCTTCTCTCTCTGACGGCATTGCAATTTTGCCAGTTCTAATTTCAGACAGATTTGTCACATCTTGCAGGCTGTTCACACCAATTATCATCTTCTTCCATGTTCTAGTCTCTGTGGTAGTCACCTCACCCTTAAACATCTTGCTCATATCCGGAATAATCTCAACAGGAGTAACTGGGACAAATAGACAGAGTCAAAGAAGCTGAGTGACACTTGTGTATCCACCAAACAAAGCAAGTTAGAAGTTGCAAACACTGGCAAAGAGTGGGGTGCAAACATTTATTACATTGCATATACCTGGTGGAAGTAGGACTACCTCTTCACAAATAGCATCAAACAGCACAAACCAGTCGTCATCTCTCTCCGACAGTGGTTGAGAAGGCTGCAGTCTAATCGGTTTAAGATCAACATGTTGGAGCTTTTGCTCTATGCTTATCACTTCAATTCGTTGAGGTTGAACACTTGGATAAATCTGGCTCGGTACCGCCAGAAAAACTGAAAGCAAACAGAATTTGTACTCAAACTTCAGCCCAAAAATAAAGAATGACCTCAAATTTAACAACAGATATCATCTTTGAATACTGTAGTTTGTGTGACACATTTGTGAGATGGTCTTCTTTGGTGTGATATGTGTGCAAAAGAAAATAAAGACATTTGAAGGCTGTGGGTACCTGGAGGTACATAGGACGTTTCTCTGGGAACAACATCCAGCAGAAGAAACCAGTCATCATCTCTTTCTGGCTGGGATACTTTCTGCTGTCCTCTGTCCTCTTTTTGTATCCCAATCTCTTTAACTACAGCCTCCTTCCTCGACTCTACTGTTATCGCTTCAGCCTCAGTGGAAACGCTTTCTTCAGGATAAATCTGAACATACTCGACCATTGTAACTAATGACAGAAAGAATGAAAAGAGTTTTGTAAGACACTTATAATACGCTAGTAAGTCTTTATGGTGGGCCTGGAAAAAAAGTCCACAATACCTGGTGGCACACATGATGGTTCTCTGGTGGGAACATCCAGCAGCACAAACCAATCATCTTCTATCTCTCTCACAGCTTGTGGCAGCGCTACTTGCTTTTCACCCAGCACTTTAATGTCTGTGTCTTCTGCAATAATCTCCACCCTTTTTTCTCTCTGCACAATGGCTGTTATTTCAACCAGAGAGACATGATCTTCTGGGGACACTTTAACATGCTCTGCAACAGCAACTAAGACAAAAGAGATGCAAACTCCTCAGACAACATGGACAACACAGGGGATTTACAGATGAGTGTGTCTGCAGAGCTCATAACTATTGCTTGTGTATATAAAGCTGTAAAGCAGTACTGTGTCAATACCTGGCGGTACATATGATATTTCTCTGGGAACCACATCCAGCAAAACAAACCAGTCATCATCTCGGTCGGCCAATGGCTGTTGTGGGATTTCTTGTAGAGGTCTTGGTGACTCTTCTACAGCTACTACTTTTCTAATCTCCTCCTCGGCAGTAGTTTGAGTTACTGAGTCAAAACTTTCTGGACCCATCTGGTCTCTTCTTGTCAAGGTAACTGATATGAGTAAAGTTAGGAGAAAGTCTTTTAACACAAGCAGTATTACACACGTCCTGTATATTAGCAAGCACGCACAAAATAAAGCACGAAAAAAACCAACGTTTTAGCAATACCTGGGGGAACATATGGCATTTTTCTGGGAACAACATCCAGCAACACAAACCAGTCATCGTCTCTGTTGGTCACTGGCTGTTGTGGGATTACTTGTAGATGTCTTGGCGCCTCTTCTATTAGCTTTCTTTCTTCAGACACTGCTTCTCTAATCTCATCAGAGACAGAGACAAACCTTTCTGCACCCATTTGGTCTCTTCCCTTCAAGGTAACTAGTATGAGTAAAAGTCGAGAAAGTCAGATGTACACACTTCCTGTATAGTATCAAACAAGCACAAAAAGCACAAAAGAGCCAAAGACTTGAAAAGCAGCACAGGTTTTTTTTGCAGTACCTGGTGGTACATAAGAGGTTTCTCTGGGGACAGCATCCAGCAACACAAACCAGTCATCATCTCTTTCTGTGAGGGTCTGTGGTGGTGGGATCTCTGGTACAAAACATACTTCCTCTTCTCGTTTTTGTCCCGCTTCTACTATAATCTGTGTTTTTTCCTCAACTGTAGTAATCTCAGTCTCTGAGGTGAAATGCTCGCCTTCACCCACTTGAGCACGTTCCACGGTGGTAACTAATTATGAAAGCAAACACACAGAATCTTTGAACGTGGGCGCAAACATGCAATGCCAGAAAGCTCACAGTAAAAGAAGATGGACAGGGTGTGGCGGGTTATTCTCATTTGTAACAAAACTATTTCCAAAGTAAAGATATTAGTTAGACCGCAAATCCAGTGAAGCATCAAAAACACGTAATTTAAGCAAATGAAAAGTACAATTTTGGAAAAACAATACACAAGTTGGTTAATATAGTATGTTAATGCTTATGTATTAGTGGCATGTTGACTCACTGGCTAGGAGGGAGGTTTGAAATAAATGTTCTGTGTGTCTTGTTTAAGCTGATTTGACTCTATGGATGATAATCATTTATATGACTTATTAGGCCGTGGTTGTTTTCCTGTCATATCCATATCTTTACCCCTTTTGCAAAATAAGGACATCTACTATACAACAACCACTGGTACTGTCTACTATACTGTCATTAATTTTTCTACACTTCGTCCACCTGAAATAACCCAGAACTATGCCCACTACAGAGACTAAGACAGTACTTTCTAAATGTTAAATCCTATCATAAGAGCGAAAGGGAGAAGCAATTAATAATCCTGTTAACTTTGTCCTTTCTATTGAATCTGAAGAGGGTTTCTCTACCTCCAACTATTCCATTGTTAATGTAAACTACAGTACACATGTATCAGAGAAGGAAATGATAGTGATATTAGAAAGATTAGTAGATGTCTGTTTGCACAATGCCATACTGTACCTGCTGGTTTAAAAACAGCTCTACATGGAGGGCGGTCAAAAAGTATGAACCAGATGTTATCTGCCACCTGAGATTGATCCTCAGCACGAAGCCTCTCTGTGACTTCTCTCTGAGTTATCTCCTCCAGTATTTCGGTCTTACACAATGTCCCATCTTTATCTAGACTCTCCTCTGACATTTCATCACGCTGTACCTGCACCTTTTCTATTGCGTCCCCCTTCTGCCCTCTCTCTTCTACAATAGTCACTCTCTTCTTAATCCTACGCTCCACCTTCTGGTATGTTTCTACAGAAGTGGTACTGGAGACATCTGGAGATCTGGACTTTAACTTTTCCTCCACCTCATCTTTCCATTCCCCTTCTATCTCGCATAGCTTCTCTCTCAAGCCATCATCTGATGGACTCTCATCTGTCGCCTCCTTTTCACTCTGCTGCTTACCCTTGGCGTCTTCCTCTTCAGGTACCAAGTCTTTTAAAAACACCTGTTTTATTTGCTCTTCCAATTCATCTATTTCATGCTCTTCTATGCCTATTGTCCTCACAGAGTTTTTCAAGACTGTTTCTGTTACACCTTCAAATTGTATTCTTCCTTCCTCCAAATCGTCCTTTTCCTGTCTCAACTTATCTACCTCTTCTTTTCCCAATTCTTCTTCTATTACTTCCTGAAGTAGCTCTGCAGTCTCATCCATTACTTGTAACCTTTCCTCTAAATCCCTAACTTCCCTCAGCCTCATTTCCAAAACATCCACCACTCTCAGCTTGTGGACCAAGATCTCATTTTCCTGCTGCCTCTCAATGTCCTCCTCACTGGTCACTTCCTGCTCTGCCACACACATGCCCAGCTCATCCTTCTCCTGGACCTGGAACTGAGCTTGGGGAGAGTCTGGGAGGAATAAAGGGGAAAGCAAAAGAATGACCCATAAAAGAACTGAAATGGGAGTCACATTACAGGCTGCTAAAGGTATTTGTACCATCAGTATTCAAATTCCTAAGGTAACATTTCCAGACAAAGTGACACAAAGAAACTCACATGGCTTGTCAACATGCTGAAGAGAGGATAGGCGGAAGATTCGGTCAAAGTTAAGGAACCAATCATCTTGCTGTGTCAGTGCTGGTTGCAATAGGCGGTCCAAAGAGCTCATTTTTGCCAAGCTGATCTTAGCTGACAACATCGGAGAAACAATACTGAACACTTTCATATCAAAACACACACAAATCTCAAACTGCAAATGCTTGATAACCGGGCAGAGTAGCACCATTTGCTTTTTTAAATATATAAGCCTTTAAGGATAATGCAGTGTGTAATTCATAAAGTGCATGCTGGCCACAAGAGAATAAAAATCGCAGGTTCCTTAAAATCCAAGCCAAAGTGAAAGATTAAAATAATCCGGGTTCAGATTTACTTTACTAGCTAGCAAACTAGCTAAAGAACCTAGCATGGATGCCAGCCGAGCCTAGCCTCGCCCGGAACATCTGAGGTAGAATTTGAGTATGACAACGTCTGGCTATAAATAGCCAAGAGCAGGCATTAAAAGTGTAAATACCTGGCTCTTTTACAACATCAAAAGGTGGGACAAAGGGAAAAGGAGGAAGACGACTGAGCAGGGCAGACCACTCGTCCGCCTTTCTTCTCTGCCATTGCTCATCCGATGCCAGCTCCTGCCACGGCTGACTGACTGCCTGGGTTGTGGTTTGAGAGCCAGTCTGCTCAGTCTCAGTGTCCTGCCATTTTACTGTGACTGTGTGAACAGACTTCCCTACCTCCCAGGGACGAATGAAAGTCTGCTCCGACTCCTCTCTGGCTGTGGAGAGATGATGAGGTGATAGAAATTATGTAATGGTTCTGCTTGAGAGATGACAGCCACTGTGAATGCTTTACAGTGCTTCAAGCGTGTTTTGGACCAAGTGCGATAACAAGCATTTGTACCAGCCTATTGTGAATCCAGTAAGCTGAGGTTAGTACAAAGCTGAATAAAAGATTCCTCTCATCCTTCACAACAAGAAAAGATAAAAAGGGCAACACTGGCCATCACTTTTCAATGTTTAAAGTTCCAGCTTTATCCTGTTTTACTGACAGACACGGAAGCGGTAATGAGTTAGTCAGTTAAGATGTTGAACATAAAAAGGTAAAAGCTATAAGCAAATGACAGTCAATGTGCACCACGCATCAAGCAGCAACTTCTGAAAATGCCAAAAAAGGAGGAAGAGCAGCCTCAAGACCGAACATGCCTGTGTGTACTAAAGCATGTGAGGAAACTCCCTATTTTTTCTTTCAGACTGACCAAAGATATCCTGCAATCAAGCCATGGAAAGTACAAGGTGGGCGACTTTACCCACATATAAGAATAGCTCAACATTCTGACAAGTTTTCCATCTGATAGACATTTTTTTCCAAAAGGATTACAAGCATGAAAGCAAATGAGCCAGATGAGATGAGGCTGTTCGCAAGCGAGAACAAAACAAATGTAAAAATGCCCAAAAAGCGATGCTGCAGCTTCACACAGTTCCTGGTACCTGGGAATTCAGGAAAAGGCTGAGGTTTGTCAGATGTCAGCATCAGCAACCAATCATCAACGTCAGACCTGGTTGATGCTGAGAGTCGCTGCAGGAACTGGAGAGTTTCATCTCCAGCTGCAGGAGTGAAACGAGTCAGAGAGTAGCTTATTGAGCCTGTGCTGGTATCCAATGATTCTAAAACAGGTTCACACACTCATGCACATACCTCCATCTATATTACGGGACAGCCTCTTGCTTGCAGAGCGTGTGAAGCGAGGGGCTGGGCGGTCAATCATGGAGCTGGCCTGGCGGGTCTGGGCCTGAGTACGCCCGCTGTATCGAAACTTAGAGCCCAAGACGAGGAAGCGACGTGATGAGGGGGGCTCTACCGTTGGAACTCTGAGGGACAAATACAAAAAAATTCATTTTCATCCACCTACCATTAAGCAGTTCCAAATGTACAGTATATTACATCATTTCACATCAAAGGATGCCTAAAAATTGTCATTGTTATGCAACAAGGTTAGCAACAATTTTTACTTTATCTTCTTAAGTAGATAAAACCTTTAAGGGTTTAATTCTGAGGTCAGGACCACAGGGTGTGTAGCTTTTCCTCTGTGATTAATCCATAGACTGTATAAAATATGATAGAATAGAATGCCTTTTATTGCCATTATACATATGTACAAGATTGAAGCCACTTCTTTTCCAATGTCAACATTCACGTAAGAAAAATGTAACAACACGGATGAAAATAATTGGTGCCAAAGAAAAAGGGGGGTAAGGGGCACAGTTCTGAAACGCTACTACTAGGGCTGGGATAAAAAGAGAAAATCAAATTTCCCAATATTCTCGATCAAAAACATTGATGTTGATATTGCAACGATATTGTATGGTTGACTACTGGTGCTTTAACAAAATGTTATTTACACAATGAGATTTTTTATAAATATTCTCCAGAAATGATTTATAATGACTTAGTGGGTAAAGGTAAATAATATAACAGCTAGAACAGTCTGGTAAGGGTTAAAAAGGGACTGTAAGGCAGCCTGTAAAACCAGGTAAATACAACACTTACTACATTACGATATTACTTTATATTCAAAATCTAAGACGAGATCTAGTCTCATATCGCGATATAAATACAACATCTATATATTGCCCAGCCCTGTCATATACACACATATAAAAATACAATGATAAATAAGGTTTGTCTACAGTGTGATTTGCAGTGTGAAATAATTATTGCACAGGGATGAAATTGCACAGAGTTTGGATGTAGACTGTGACATTGGTTTCTGAGGTAAGCGGCCCTCACTCTCTTGGAAGTGGTTGATGTTGGCTAAGACAAAAAATGGGCTAAGAGGTGAAGTGTGGATGGAGCTGAGGCGGGCTGAATGAAGCCTACAGTTTATGCTTGCCTACTGTGATGGCAGCCACCTATCAATCAAAGCGGAACGCTCATAATTATGCAGAACTTTAAGCCTAACAAAAATTTGTCATGAAGGCTTAATTTACTAATATAGAACAAAACCAACTGTAAACATGTTTAATTCTGCTGTAAAGTTTGGCATTTTAACACGGGGGTCTATGGGATTAGTCTATATTGTGCGGACAACATTCATTTTACGGGATTGTTCCAGTGCCACTGGAGGTTATGCCGGATATCCCTTATTTTTGTCAAATTTGAGTTTTCTGTTACACGACTAAAGCACATTTTGAACGAACATGTTTATCAAAACAAGTTCCTTCCAGAGGCTGTTTTGCAGAGGCAGCGTTGCTCCGTCTGGGGCTTAGCACCGCCCGATTCGAATGTGATTGGTTGAAAGTAATGCCAATAAACCAGAGCATGTTTTTCTCTTATGGCACTTCTGCACTGGCTTTATTTTATAGCACCAGAGTTTGCAGCGTGGGTTAAACTGCCAGGGGGACAATATTAGGTTTCAGGTGCAGGGACCGGTTAGCCAATTATCCAGAGAATAGGAACCTCAGAACGACCTCTGTTGCAGGGCAGGAAGGTGTCATTCACAACAAGGCAAGATGGACCTGGTCTTACCTGAAGAAGGTATGGTTTTCAACGCAAACTTTCCACAGCTTCTTGGAGGCTTTGTAGTTGGGCAGTTTGAAGCCAATTGTGCTTTCATACTGCTCTTGCTGTAAGCCAACAAACAAAATATAAAGTCAAAGTTGAATTAGTGACCTCATTATTCTGCCGTGCAGCATGACATGTATCCCAGTCAATTGAAAGTAATTTCTTAAATCTGAAAATAAATAGATAAAATAAAAACTAATTTAAAAAGGGAAGGTCTAGAATCAACATCTGAATTGGAGTTTGTATTATTTTGGTCGGAATAAGTAAGTAATAAGCGCATTTATAAACGCAGTTGTTAAGTCAAATATATAGTATATTCTGCATTTGTATAGCTGTGGGATTACAATCCAACAATAACATTTTAATTGATAGAAGAAAAAGAGCCACGTTGGTTGTTTGGATGAGATACAGAAACAATAAAAACTATTCTAATCTAATTGACATACACAAAAAAACGGAATGGAAAATGTTAATTCAGACTTACCTCTGATGGCCTGATTTTGATAAAGAAGCTGCTGCGTTTGTAGGAAATCTTGAGCACTTTTGGCCAGGGGAAACGGTTGATCCTCAGCTTGTCCTTGTAAACCATCAGACCACCAGAACAAACTCCCAGCGTAATGTCGACACCATCAAGATCCTGCACACGGGATGAAACAATAATGATATTGTCTCATCACACGCCGTCGCCCTAAACCTGCAATAAACAGCCACTGGGAGGCAGACTTTCTCAAGCTACTGAACACATGGAATTTAAGGTCATGGAGTTTGAAATTATATTAGTCTCTCCTTTTTTTATGAAAGAGGCCTGACATCAATTTTGTAATTAAAATATGGATGCGACTGATGTAACACAAGCATGCTGTTGCAAAAACAATGACACAAAAGGAAATCGATAATTCCTTGAGATATGGACTTTGGCATTTTGGAATTTCCATGAAAACCCTGCACCAACCCACACAACACTGATCTCAACAGGTACAATCATTCAAATAAAAAAACGGACCTTAGCTTGGTGCAGGTCAACTCCATACATGGCCAGTTTCTTGGCATTTTCCAGAAACAACATGTCTGCCTGGGCTGGACTCATAGATCTGGCAACACACAGATGATAAGGGTCTTTATTAAGACGTGTTTCATTGTCAGGATTATTTGTAGGACTGGTCAGATCATGCATCTAAAAGGTTATATAAATGCTGAAGATGCAGAGGTCCTTCACAGTTTGTGTCTGCTGAATTGTGCTTAGTCAAACTTAATAAAACAAATGTGTTAACTAAAGATTGCCATCCCTATGTTGCTCCGAACAATGCCCGTCCCCTTTGATTACCTGTATGTGCGGTGCAACTCCATCACTTTTTCCTCCAGCTCTTGGCTCTGTCCTGGGGCCAGGCTCAGCTCCTTAACATAATCTGGTCCATGGAGCTCTGGGTCATACTCTCCCAGCTCTGACTGGGCTGTGTAGGAGCCCAGCAGGGACAGAGTGACAAAGGAACAGGGAAGAACACCACTCATAATGTCCTTCCTCAGCTGGAGACACAGAAAGTACCTAAATAACATGTAAAAGGAGAAAACAACTTATTAAGACATGAAAACTGTATTCAGATTTTACTGTAGTGACCATATTTTAGAAAAACACGCTTGAGAGTTAGATGATAAGGTGGAGACCACTCATGTATGTACTCTATATACTAAGCTAAAACCAACAGGAGTTTAGCTTAGCTTAGCATAACAACTGGAAGCAGGAGTAACCAGATAGCATGGGCTCTGTCCAAAGTTGTTTTTTAAAAACCTCCCTACCTGCGTCTTTTAAAGCTCACTAAATAACATGTCACAACTCAGCAAATAAGCAATCTCCCTAAATGTTAAACTGTGTCTTTTACACTAGAGACATTCACCTGGTGAGGTCTTCAGTTAGCTGTGCTGGATCGGGAGGATAGAACTTTACACCGAATGTGAACTCATACACAGCACCTGAAACCTGTTTCCTGATCTCTTTGGTGGACTCCAACCATGTCTGCAGAAAAAGGGAAGAAAAATAATTACCAACTGCTCACAGTCAATTTCAGCATCATGAAAAATTATTATATAAAATTATGCTTTTGCAGAGTAACTAAAACTACCGGAGTAGAAAAACCGGCCTACCTTGCCGTTTGGGGTCTCCGAGGTACAGAGGCCAAAGTAATCTCTCTCCAGCAGGTTGACGTGGTCGCACACCTTTGTTAGAAGTTCTTGAGCTTTAGCATGTTTCTACATGAGACAGACACACCAAACAGAGGGAGAGTGATATTCCTCAGTCTTTATAACCATGTGAACCTTTAACAGGGGCGACATGTTATAGTAGAATATCTACATAGTATAATTTGGGAGGTTTCTTACATCAAGCTCACACTCAAACTGAGTGTCGTCCAGTAAGGTGACTTTGCATTGCATGGTTTTCTGACGTTTGGAGCCTTTGGCCTCTTCTACCTTCTTCTCTGTCTTCTTTTCTTTTACAGGCTTCTCCTTCTTTGCCTCGTCCTTATTTGCCTTCTCCACCTTTGCCTTCTCCTTTGCTTTCTCCTCTCCTTTGGCTTCTTTCTCCTGTTCTGCTGGTTCTTCCTCTTTTTTCTCCGTGTCCTCCTTCACTTCTTCCACAACTTCGGGCTCCTTTATTGCAGCTTCTTCCTTGTGTTCCTCTTGAGCCTGCTGGTACAGTCAACACAAGACATTAGCAAAGTAAGTCCAATACAGTGTAGTAGTGGAGTGCAGTGAAGTAGGTAAAGGTACCCAACCCACTTTTTCCCCCTGGCCCGATTTGGAGTCAAGACTAGTGTGATCCCACCACAAGAAGGTCTCTAGTTGTTCTTTTTTTTAAATGAGGACCATGTTATAATTAGTACAACTACAGATGTTCGTAAACAACAAATACTGCTGTTGTATGCTTGCTGTAGTTTCAGACCAGCATAGATCATTTTGGTTTCAGACCAAGCTTTCAGCTCAAACCAGCTGGGTTACTTTCGCTGAGCAAGCTGTCCACATCATAAAAAATTAATCAGAAAGAAAAAAAACATGTGTTCCTGTACGAGAATCCAGTCTGCTGCCTCAATGTGTATACATGAAAGCTCTGTCTTTGTCTCATTTCTCACACAGTATAAAAAGGAAAGTTTGACATTTTGGAAAATGCCCTTCTTCTCTTTCTAGCCTAGCGTTAGAAGATTGTTCCGTTAAATATTCCGTTACGTTTAGCATAAAGATCAGAAGCAGGTGGAAACAGCTGGCCCCGGGCTCTGTCCAAAGCCTACCTGTGCCTCGAACGCTCAAAAAATTGCCTCGACAAGCTTTATCTTTTTATTTAATCAGTCCAAAACCAAAGCGTAAAAACAACAGGGGGTCAATTAATATGCGTAACTATTCCTTGGACCGGAGCAGGAATCTTGTTTTACAGTGGCAAGAAGAAAATAATCAGTCTGGCACATAAATCCCTGTTAAATCCTAACTTCATTTGTAGTTTTAACACTTTGGATTTTGCACCGATTTAACAGACATGATAAAACGGGTACGTCCAGAGCTTTAAACAGGCTGGTAGGTAGATTTAGTCAACTTTATTTCCGGTCTTTGTGATAAGATGAGCTGCCTGGCTGTAGTCTTTTTTTTTAATATATATA
>NC_048412.1:14711251-14721637 GCF_013103735.1 Etheostoma cragini | reverse complement strand
ATATTTAAAAAAAAGACTACAGCCAGGCAGCTCATCTTATCACAAAGACAAACTACTAATTTAAAGTTGTAGTTTGTCTTTAATATATATATATATATATATATAAAACAAACAGATATGAGGGTGGCATCAATCTTCTCATCTAAGTCTGGGTAAGAAAGCGAGTGATCTGTGTAATAGTGTAATGTTTGCCAGCGTCACTCTCACCTGTGTCTCTGCGCTGCTTATCGAGTGCTGATCCGGAGCCTGCTCAGTGTCCGGCTCAGTTTTGAGCTCCGGCTCTGGAGCTGCAATCGGTGCTTTCACCTGCTCCTCACACGGCCCTTTCTCGTCCTTCTTCCCTTTGTTCTTCCCCTTCTCTTTTTTCTTCCCTTTTTCCTCTTCTTTCTTTTGCTTTTCTTCTGTCTTTTCCTCCTCCTTCTCTATCTTCTTTACTTCTTCTTTTGCCTTGTCCTCTTTCTTTATTGACTCCTCTTTTGGTTTCTCTTCTTTCTTTTTAGGCTTCTCCTCTTTTGTTTTATCCTCCTCCTTCTTCTTCTTGGTCTTTTCCTCTTCTTTCTTCTTTAATTTTTCGGCCTCTTTTGCCTTTTCTTCCTCTCTCTTCTGTGCTTTCTCTTCTTCTCTCTTCTTAACTCTGTCTTCTTCCTCTGCTTTCCTCTTTGCTTTTTCCTCTTCCTTCTTCTTTACCTTTTCCTCCTTTTCTTTTTTCTTTGCAAACTTCTTGTCAACTTTTTCCTCCTCTTTACTCTCTTTCTTACCAGCTTCTGCCTCTTTGTCTTTAACTTCAGCCGTCTCTTTCTTTTCCTTTTCTTTTGTCTCTGATTTTTCCTCTTCCTCTTTCTTTTCTACCGTCTGCTGTGCTTTCTTCTCCTCCTTTTTCACCTTTTCCTCTTCCCTTTTTTCCTCTTTGTTTTTTACTTTCACTTCATCCTTTTTCTCTAATTTCTTCTTGGCTTCTTTTTTTTTCTTTTTACTGCCCCTCTTCTCAACTTTTTCTCCCTCTTTAACCTCTTTTTGTTCTTTTTCTTCCTTCGCTTTCACTTCTTTCACCTCTGATTTTTCTGCTTCTACTTTAGCCTCCTTTTCTTCACTCTTCACCTCTTCCTCCTTCTCCTCTTCTGCCTTGTCAGCTTTTTCTTCTCTGTCTGCCGTTTCCTCCCTGGCTTTCTCTGCCTCAAACCCCTCCTCGGAGCACTGTGAGCGGCGTTTGAGGAAAGAGGAGAAGAGGCGAGACAGGCCTTTGCCAGCGGAGGTCCGGGTACGAGGCTTCAACTGCTCCTCCTCAGGGGAGGTAGCTACGTCAGCAGGCCCAGGCTCAGAAGACTGCTCCTGGGCCTTCTCGCTCGACTGCTCCCCCTGCGGCTCCGCCGCCGCCGCCGGCTTCTGCTTGTTCTCGGGTTCGTGTTCGGCCTCGGCGACACTGGCCTTCTGCTTGCCCTCTGTGTCCGCCTCGCTCACTGCACTTGCCTCTGTTGTCATGGTAGCCACTGGGAAGGGGAACAGAAGAGAGTCAGAGATGGAGAAAGGTCACAGTGCTGTACAGAGTGTTACAGTGCACAGCCTGGATATACTTGGAACACAACAAACAAGATTAGGAGCAGCGGACAAATGGCCCGTGTGTAGGAAAAATTACACCTGATGTCAATGGCAACCAATATTAATAAATATATTGTACTATACTGATACGATCAGTAAAGTTATCAATACATTTCTAATGTTCATGTTTAAGGACCCTAATAAACAATTAGACTGAAACGGTTTATCCGCAACAAATTTGTTTGTGAAAAAAATGACTGCTCCTAGATTCTCAAATGAGAAGTTTTGTTTCTGTTTTAGGAAACTTACTGTGTAAGTGAATATCTTTTGACTATTGGTCAGACAAAACCAGTCATTTTTGGACCTTTGGCTCTGAGAAATTATGGTAGAAATGTTATAGGTCAACCTATAACTAGATTAATCATGAAAGTTATCAACAGAATACTTATTATTAAAAATAATTTGTGGCAACAAAAAGCAACATTTTGTCGTGTTGAATCCCAAATGATATGACCATAAGAATAGGCTTAGAATGTTTTTAATCACTTTGGTCATTCACAGTGATTATGGAGAACAAAAAAATCTATCATTCAAATAGTATATTCTGTTTGCATGCTTTATTATTCTCACTCACAGCTGATGCTCTAATCAAGAATCTAATTTATTGTCAGTTGTCTACTCTGAGATAAATGAGACTTATTCCATAAAACATGAAGCCAACTCCCACAGACAGATTGTATTCTCCCTTAAAACACACATACTTACACAAACATACACTTCATCACACAATAGCCATCCTTGTTGAAGAGTGTCTCTGTGTCTACAAGCTCACAACATGGCCTATCACAGACTCATTAAATCTCACTGACACAAAGGAGGCATTCTGCTCTGGAGCTGCATATTACCGCCGCCTGGATCATCCTCGCCAAGCATGCCTGGCTCTTAGTCTCACACACACCCCTCCTGCACAGGTCATCTAAGGCTCTAGGACTGGCCGATGCAAGCATTTATACCATGACGTGATATAAAAATGGCCAATCAATCGTTTCAATCAATATTTCTTGGGGGAGTACGTCACTGTGGGCAGAGCTGCAAACCAATGAGTATGTATGTCAAGTATATAATGAGTATACTGTACACTTGACTACATTACGTATTATGCGTGTGATTTACTTTCACAGTACAACGGCCTCTGAGTTTAATGAGCACAACTTTAAATTAGTAGTTTGGCAGTGAGAGGGCAGATTCGATATATTTAGAAACTCACCAGCTGATTAAATTGCACAACTCTCTGAAATACACAGCAGGTATTATGCAATCAAGTGAGATATATCAGTTAAACTGGCTCACATCACAATCAATGTCTGTCTTTAAATGAGGCTGATTGGCATCCCGTCTGTACTAGGCATTGTCTAATTGGTGACTCAATGTGGCTGTGATTGTCTGCTCCATATGTAGTTCAAGTCCCACTATGGAGTGGGGGAGGGGGAATGCTAGACAGACAGGCAGGCCAATCTTCCAGATGTACAGGGCCGTCCCAAAGGGTTCAGCCTCGCCCTCTATACCATACACTTCCCACTGGCACTACAGGACAGCAGGAGGGGAGGAGGGGGTACGCACACAGACCAAATCCTCTTTAGCCCTCCCATTGTTTGTGTCCAGTGACCAATAACTGTGCTGCACACTATAACTAATCCTGCCTACCCTTCCCCCCACGAGACCCCCGTAGGCATATTCCTTAGGTCACCACACACACACACACACACACACACACACACACACACCCACGTACGCACGCACACACACACACACACACACACACACCCACGTACGCACACACACACAGGTATGCATCAACGCTCACGGGCTCCTCTGGGTCTTTTAATGCTCTGTCATCTCAATTGTGATTGTCAGGACACAGACATGCTCCTAATGGACCAGCTGAGCTTGTGTCTGCTGTCTCCTCCATTTTGTGTTGCCTACCTAACATCTCTGCTATCAGCCAGCTGAGCAGGACTACCCTGCATCATGACTGATTGAGATAGCGGCAGCCACACACCACATGAGCTCTCAAAAAGCAGCACCAATCTCTCATGATGTGATGCATATTGTATTTTTGGTGTTGAGGTAATTACATGAAATATTTCTGTACTGTAAAATGTGCCCTCAATCCTACATAATTAGTGACTCTAATGAACTAAATTATAAATGAAGTAGGCCACCCTCGAGCCCGAGTGAGCTCTCAAAGACCCGCTGAGTTCAGGTGCAAACGCCAGGGCTGGATTTGCCAGAGATGATTTAGAGTTTCTGTGACTTACTTTGAATTTAATGTTCCCTAAGAAAGATCGTGTGCAATTTGATTTGACTCAGTGAATTTTACTTAAAGGAAAAGTCAAATTGTACTTGATTTCAGGAGCTCAAATGACCTGCATTTTGTGAAAATGCATTATTTCAAATGCTTAAATAGTGAAAGCTCAAATTTATATTTGTTGTCATTAAATGTTGTTGTCAATTAATGTGAAAAAAATTAAATCAAAGCTAACTCAGTGATTTATCCGATTCTAATGCCAGACTCACTCCATCCATTAATCCAAGTCTCCAGTTTTAAAGACATTTTCCGGATTTGGCTAGACAATAAAAACCTTTATATTGTTTGCCAGTGATGCTGCAGTGCTGCTGTTATGGTGTGATCCAATGAGACGAGAGGGCTGAATACGGGAGAGCAAGCAGAGGAGGAGGAGGTATAGTATATAAATAGCTACATGTGCTCAGGATGCACGGACTAATTAGCCTTTTACAGACAAGCTCTATTTCTGTTCACATTGAGCAGCACACAACACGCGTATATGCACATGTGCATACATGTGTGCACAGCCGCAAATGCACACACCGCTGCCTACAGGACTGATGTAAGAGCAGCAGTGAAATATTTTGTTTGTTTTGGGGGAAGTCAACAAACACTGGTCACTAACTGACAAGTTACATGAGTTCTACAACATTACCCTGCAGAAATACTTGAACAAAAAGAAAGCAAGTGTCCTGGGTACTGAGAGTAGGCTTAAGGAATTAGAAGGAGTTTAGAGTTAATCATCCCCCAAGTGACCAAGTGAGATTATCTCCATCTATCTACATGCCTACAGTATCTATCTCACTCAGTATCAGTCAGCCTCCCTCCACTCAGATTCTCTGTCTCAGATCTGCTTCTCTGTGTGGGAGAGAGAGAGAAGAGCTGGCAGAAGCACAGTGGCGATCAGCTGTGCTGATTCATGGTTTTATGTGGAGACCCGCCTATCTGGCTGCAAATCAACAGAAATGAACTGAAAGCAAGGATATCAGTCATCTGGCCACATGGTGGCTCCTATTAACAGCCCTAAGTAAACACAGGCACACATGCCAACATACACGCTAACACGTGCCAGGATAAACTGTTTCTATGTTCAGTTTATGCACACAAGCTTGCCCAGCAACATTGTGAACACACACAAAATACTGAATATCTCAAGTCTTTATACTGTGCACATGCACTAACTTATCCTAAGATTATTGAGAGGTATTTGTAGAGTAACTCCAAATGTGATCAAACTTTTAATGTGGAGCTGTAATCTTGGATTTTGTGACATTTGTCCTTTGTGATATTCAACAAAAATGTCTTGGGCTACAAAAAGGTTTTATTTTGGTTAAGTCCTTTTTGTAAACCTATTCCAACCCCAGTTCTTAACTGATCAATACTCACAGATGGTCTGTGAGCTTGATGCTGTAACATGAACCAACATGGGAAAGAATGAAGTAGCGTGATTGATTTAATGTGGTTACCCTGAAAGCAATCCTGAACCCATCTCCAACGATCCCCTTAGCCAAAGCCAGATTGAAGGAATAGTGAATGTGTACATTAGTGCACATTATGAAAGAAGTGTTCTTTTTTATGTTGGGCACACCAAAAATCCATATCTTTTTTCCTTGATACTAAGAGGAGTTAGGATTCAACCAATGAACTCAGTTTACTGAATTAAAATAGAACACTTTTGCAATTGTTTGTGCAAATAGTCTGTAAAGCTTTTCACATGTATACATTGTATTTAAAAAGGTAGTCAAACCCACAGACTACCTGATCTATGAAGAGAAAAGCAAAACGACCCTGTATGTGGAGTCTGTTCCCTATTTAGTAATGCACACACAACAGAGTAGTAGTCTAATTGCACAAATGCATCATAACTCCCAAAAGAGGATTAACACCAGCAAGCTCTCCTGGGACCTCAGTGACCTCACTCTCACACAGCAGAGCAAAGAAACATCCTTCAGCTTCCCTTCAGCCGCTCTGTGTTCACAACCCTGCTGATTCAGCAGTACTGGAGACCACGAGGACCCGGGTCTTTTCTCAGTCAGTTTTTAACCTGTGTTTACTTCTGTTGCACTCTCCAGTCCTGAGGCTTTAATGCTGCCGCTGTGTCATCCTTCCTACATCATATCTGCAGCACCTCATTAAAGATTATCTGACTATATATCCAGCAGTATCATCAATGGAGACTAGACTTATTGGATGTGTTTCTCATCTCAAGTGCGCTATGGGTAGCATGCACACACAGCAAATATGGATATTTTTAACCTGTACACTCCTCTTTTGGAAAAAACAAGTCATGTCAAGCGGAAAATGAAATCCAAAAGCTATTCCATCCCTGAAACAGGATGAAAAACATTATGCACACATACTTGGAAACAGCTGTACACACCTAGAAGCATTCAAGACCAAGAACACCCTGATATAAAGTAGGCTATATAATATGGAACAATAACTACTTTACATAAGAATGAATTAGGGGATAAAATATGACAATTGTGTCACTTTCAGATAATATTAATAGGGATTTGTTTCTTATAACTCATATGTTAAATAATAGATATTGCCATAGCTCTATACTGTAGGCTACTTTATGGGATGATCAGTCAGAAAAGAGATCATATGTTTCCATATAGTCATCCTTTTCTATAAGTTACCATATTTTATTAGCAATTGCATTACTTTACAATATGACCTAATGTATTCAACCTACTGTTAGTAGTCAAAGTACAAGAACGATTTAGTGTGAGTTTTCCTTAAAAGTAAAAACTTTGCGCCTTGTTTTAGCAGCTTGATAACTTGAATGGATATTTAATCACAAAATCACAAAAACAACTCCCACATGGAGAAAACACATCGCTGCCTCCGCTGATGCGGAGCGCTTCTGATACATGGTATGTAACGTTTTCCTGGGCTATTTTTATCGGTGTAATACTTAGGCGATATCATTTTAATTTGCTTCAACAAATCATCGTGTAAAGCTCACAAGTAGCTATTTAAGACCAATTCAATTTCCAACTTTTTTTTTTCTCAATCAAACCGCACAAACAGTTGCAGGCTGAATCGGGCCAGCGTGCCAGGGTATTTAAACAACCTGTGTATGAAAATGGCGCCGAATGTACAAGAAACAAATAAACACCAACTCATCCCAACCAACCGAGGAACATACATCCAATATCTGCCTTACCTACTCTAGGATTAGCATCAATGTGGAAGCAAACAGCACAAAATCCGACAAAATCCTATATTCCGCACGTTCAGAGGACAAACAATGTTGCGGAGCGACACATGCTTTGTTGTGCTGAAGGTGTCTGATGCTCGTAAAGGGGTGGAGTCTCATTCTGAAGCTTGGGCTGGAGTTGACCAACTGAGCATCGACCTGAACGCCTCACAGCCGCATGCATGCCGAAGCGGAGGAGATGGACACAAGTCTCATATAATGCTGATTAGAGCTGCACTAAATATATATTCTTGTCCTAAAATATGTAAAGATGCTGCAGCAATATAACCTTACAAACACGACAGAAACGCATGTGTTAAAAGCTACAGATAAACAATTGATTTCTACTTCTTTCAGTAGGCTACATTTTAAAGATATGTACATGATCAAGTAGGCTAGATTTAAAAGTCTTTGGTACAGAAATCCCCAAAAAGGCATGGAGTTAAGAATGCGATCATTAACACAGTACAATGTCCAGAAACAGGAGGGGGCAGAGAGGCAACAGAAAGACTTCTCAGAGTGCTGCCCAATCTTTTTTGCATTTATCTGCACAGTGTGAGGGTGTCAGGAACTACCGTCAAGCAAAGTGTGGTGAGATATTAAAAGAGACACAGCTTCAAAAAATTAGTCAGAAACTGCCATGTTCAACAACAGACCCACCCTCAACCATCTTAATATCTAAAAAGAAAAAATTTAAAAAAAAACTAGCACACGTGTGCGTCCTCTGACGTACACACACATACACAAAAGCTGTCTTAATGGACCCCGGCATGGTCCCCACCCATCTGCCTGACCCCATTAGGGCCATACGGCTCAAAGGGGGGGGGGGGGTCATCATTCTCACAGCTACATGGGGAAGGGCACCATCACCTTTGTCTAACAGAGGCAAGTTCATAGCAGAGCAGCGTCCCATGTCATTTATGGGCAATTTATTTGAAGTAAAAGTCCTTCCAGTCCAAATATGACTCCGTTAATCTTGTCAAAAAGTCCAAAAGGGGATATCAAAAAGCAAGGGAGACACCAAACAGAAGCAGAAAATGTCTCTCTTGCACAGTTGCTAACGGTTATTTTTGCCTTTAGACTTTGATCACTGAACACAGCGATGATGACACATTAGCAGCACAAAAACTGGTGTTGTTAAACATTAACATTAACTGTAACACACATTGACAGGAAGAAATATCCCAGCCGGGTACAAACAGACTTTTTGGTGTTTGTTTCTGTTACCCCTGCTTTAGTTTGGGAAAGAATGAGCAAGTCAGAAAGATAACAGAGGAAGAGTGAAAGAGAGAAACAAAGACTACATGATCTAGTCGCGTTGCCTTCAGTTGCTTAGGAACCCTGTGCCCTGCCCTGTGACTACTGCGAGGAGCAGGTGTTGGGCTGGACCCAGGAGAGGGACGAGAGACAGAACAGACAGGGGAGGAGAAATGGAGCAGCACTCATAGTCCCTTGAGACAGTGACAGACTGGAACCACAGACTCAGAGACTAACAACTCGCTCAGTAGACCCACCCAAAACACTGACGCACACTTTCTGTTTTCCTCGTCACTCTTGCTCATTTGCTCAAAAGCACGGGCAAACACGCACAAGCGATGGTGCAGTGCATTACTCCAGATGAGGGCACGAGGGTTATGTTGGTTTGGAACATCTTTATCCCTCTCTGGCTCCATCACTCAGTGATTACATAATGTCCCATACCACTCTCACCCAATTCATCTCTCTTTGACTTTCAATACTGCATCTGGGTACACATCACTCGTCCTTCCCTCCCGTACCTTCTGTAAAACAACTTGTGCAGCTTTGAAAATGCTTTAAATATGAATTTTGAGTGCATGCGATGGAGGCACGGTTGCAGAGGTTTTATTTGTGCTCAGGAGCTGAGTTCTCAAGAGCACTAACAGGATTGATGGTAACAGCACATCAATATTCATGGTGCACCATTATGTTATAAAGAATTCATGAACCAGGAATGTAGCATGTTTCTGCCCCTTACTGCTGGCAGTCATGTTGCCCACCCTTTTTGTATTAGGCCAAGTTTGAATTCTCACCTTCATGCACAATTTCAATTGCCCAACATGATGTTTCCTCAAAGGGAAGAGTCCGGACATTATGTTTTAGATTAAGTGCATCCTGTGCTACAACCTAAATCAGAGAATAGGGCAGGACAATTTAACGGTAAAACGGCTGCAAACAGCTGCCTCCACAGACAATGCTTAGAGATGAGTCTAATTGAAAATGAAATGCTTATATTAATATGCATGCGCTCATATGCAAGACACTTTACCAAGCCCATACTGTGACAAACATTCTAGGCCACTAAAGCACATTGTGTTTGATAATCTGATGCTACTGTGGATAGCCATGTTATCTTAGTTTAAACTGCCCCCTGGTGGAGAGAAGGTAAATTAATCAACTTCTCACATGCTTACTGCTGATACGTCTGACGTAAAAACTGGCTTAATGTTAACGTCCCTAAAATTCTCTGCAACAATAAACACTTTAATGTAATTACAATTATTAAATCTCCTTAACATTGACACTTTCTCAATAAACAATGCAATGTGCAATGTGGATACAAATGTGTACTTTCAGTCTTATATGAAAAACACTCCATGGTAAAAGATGAAATTACTAGTTTAACGTCAATTATTTGTTGTGCGAGAGAGGGAATCCCAGCCCAAACTACTCTATGCTAAGACAGAGCATGCTGGGAGCATGTGTTCATGAGAGATTAAGAGGTGTTTGCGTCTGGGTGCCTCAGGGTGACACGGTCGCCCTACCCCTCCCTGAACTAGTTTGGTGTGGACACCAGTAGTATGCCATCATTTCAGCTCTCAAGCTGTCACTGGAATTCCTTCACAATCCATTGTTCAGATCTGTTTGATGTTGAACATTAAAAAGCATGTCATGCATTTTTTTACAACTCATTCATAAAATTAAAATTAAATAAAATGAATAAATTAACTACAATCCTTTTCCTGATATTAGAAAATAGTCTAGGTTAAAAAAAAAATAGAAGCCACTTTCTCAATGCAAATAAAGAAAGAATCACAGTAGAAAAGCATTTCAACCAGTGAATCCAAGCATGTGGTAGGTAGAGGGAGTCTGCACTCAGATCAGAGGGGGAATGGCATGTCAAATATAAACCATGAAAAGTGTATATTTCATAGTCTCTATAAAGACTAATGACTTCAAAAAATCCTACAAAAGTATAAATGAAATGCTTCTCTGCACCTAGGAGCTGGGTTGTATGCATATATATATATATATATATATATATATATATATATAT
>NC_048412.1:14690926-14711151 GCF_013103735.1 Etheostoma cragini | reverse complement strand
TTAACTTAAATATTCTAGTGGAAAACGTTAACATGTTTTTTTTTGTAGACCCAATGCTTTATTTTTTAGAGTGCAGTAGATTTACAAATGCATAACATTTCTATATTATTGTGGTAGATTAAGGGGGAGTCTTAAAAAGATAAAATAATTGTTTCTTTGGGTGTTGCATGCAAAATATCACTGCAGTAGTAAATAGGCCTAACATGCAATGGTTAGATCTAAACATCATAACAGCTCAAATGCCTATGTTACACTTATATTGGCTATTTTTTTCCTCCTTACAACTTAAATAGTGATTGGTACTCACATCACATCCATGTAGAAGATAATTGTAGATTGTGAGGACAATCCCAGACCAAGTTGGAGAGAGGGAGAGAGGGGGAAAGAGTGTCAGTTCAGTAAAACACTTATTTTATCTATCTGTGACAGGACATATAATACAGAGTTGTTATAATAAATTACTTGTTATACTGCACATAAACAACTAGCCTACTAATGTATCATAGCGGATGGGCCTGAATCAGAGCATAACAGACCTAGCTCTTTGAATATATATTATATAGTGGCAGCATGCAGAAACAGTGTATGCAACCAGGTTACACTCTACCCAGATCACTTGTTTAAGTCAAAAATAATTCTGAAATAGATTTCTACTTCTGCCATCAGCATAATAAACAGACCAATATCATTTACACAATCCCGTCAGGATGACCTACCTGTTTAGCATTAACTGTGTTGCCTTGTTTATGATTATTAGGCGGTAGCATACTTTTGGTTTATAAAGTAAAGTAGTTGGGATCCATTATCTCTGGGTTCAACATACCTGACAGGCAGACATGTCTAACGATGTTTCATCATGTAGCCTACTCGACAGACTACTGTAGGCTAAGAGTCTAAGTTTCTTATTTTCCAGGTAGGCAAACAGCACAAACATCTCTGACCTCGTTGTGTTTGACATAATCCCTCTAAATACGGAGCAGTGGACTCTAAACGAACTGCCGTCGCGAGCACACGGGGAATGCAAAACGTTGCAGGACAGGTGTGTATGTGTAAACACAACAATAACGCCTAAGTAAGCGAGTCATACCTGAGCGGACAGATGTATCATCCTGGGTGTTTTCTCCACCTTTAATTAGTGGCCATAATTCCGGTGTTTCCCTTGAGAACAAGTTGGAGGCTACCGGTCAGGTTTCCACAGAGAGGCGGTGTCGCAGCTACAATGACGAAGCACTTAAGTAGGTGTTGGGTGGAGATCAGAGGTGGGAGCGTCACTTAAAAACCAGAGATGGAAGAAGTAAAAGTACCAAGTACTCGGTTACAACAAAAAATTCTGCGTAAAAGTGAAAGTACAAAAACATCAAAAAATATTACCACAAGTTAAAGTACGCGTTTTGTAGAATGGCTTATTAAGTAGGCCGAGTCCCAGTAACTCCATCACGTCTGCCACAACTTTACTCTGCAAGTAGACACATTTGTCTATAGCCTCCAAGGAGTAACTATTAGAAATAGATAGTGTAACCAATAGTTCCTAAATCAAAATAAATGGATTAATTATTGTTACTGTGTTTCTAGACTTAGATAATTAATAATTATTTAATAATAATTTTTTACTTTATTAATCCCACAAGGGGAAATTACAATTTACACTCCGCTGTAATTACACACAGGCCTGAATTACACACAGACCTGAATTACACTTTATGCTCAGTACCTATGCATGCACTAATGGAGAGGGATGTCAGAGGGAGTGGGCTGCCCATGGAACAGCGGCCCAAGCCTCGAGTTGGAGGTTCTGTGCCTTGCACAAGAGCACCTTGGCAGTACCCAGGAGGTGAACTGACACATCTCCAGCTCCCAGCCTACCACCATACTTTGGTCCGTATGTGGACTCGAACCCAACCCTCCAGTTCCTAACCCAACTCCCCACAGACTGAACTACTGGATTTTTTCATTGAGGGGAAAAGAGTAAAGTAGAGGAGCAAATTAAAAAATGTAACAAGGTAATTTTAAAAGTCTATATCAGACACAAATTATTATTCGTAGAAGAGTAATTTTACATGTTAAAATGTGTGTAGAGGGGATCTTTAAAAACTGCTTTATAAAATCATGGTGCAGCTGCATTTGATGACCTCAGATATCTCCTTCTAAAGCAGTGTGAATTCCCAGAAGGTGCCGCACACCTCCATCCAGCTGCAGCAGCTGGAACATCTGTCACAGTGTTACCTAAAACCTAGTAGCCATTGCTAACACTGTCCCAGTAGGTTAGTGAAATACATCTGGCCTTAAAGAGGTACTCGAGCAATTTAGTATTGCACTTCAATAAAGTTAGAAGTACTTTCAGTGCAACACAGTATATCCTGACTTTAAGTCCCTGTATGGGCCACACTCCTACACTTCCCATAGGCTGAAAATTAAAAAATCATCCTAAAAACTGTGCACTGATGCAGAAAATATCAGTGGTATTTATTTATTAATTTCTTTATGTAAGCTTATTGTCTGTTCAGATAGATAGATAGATAGATAGATAGATAGATAGATAGATAGATAGATAGATAGATAGATGGATAGACTGCAGTACCAATAAACTTCCATTTAACTTTTACATGCTGTTTATTCTCAAACTGAGGAAAACTCCTCTCTGCCACTATCGTGCTGAGCAGCTAGGATCCACCCAGTGCGATTAACTTCAAACACTTAACTCCAGCCTTCTGTGTGGAGATAAGAGCAACCGTCACCACATGCCAGCTCAGAGACATGCATGCACACCTCCAAACTAGTGTTGCTAAGGCATACTGAAGACATGTTGCCCCCTGTTGAATGTTTCTGTAATTGCTTCATGCAGGTTTTCTGCAATCATGAAAGAAATGGCAGAGTTAAATAGATAGATTTGCATATATTCACATAGCAACCCATTTTACATAAAAGTAAATAAGACAACAAAATATCAATTTGGGGTCTGTGTAAGTTTTAATGGTTAGTTTATTATGGACTGTATGTATGTATGTAGCATACTGCATGTAACAGTAGGCTACATACTTTGTAAGGGCAGCTGCACTAGGTAATGAGTAAAAAAGTAAGGGATTTGGAATGCAGCTGTTATATGGCGTGCCAAGGCTTGGAGCGTGTGTGGAGAAATCCAGGACATTTTGCATGAAGTACATATTAAGGCTTGTATGTTTGAGACCAATTACGTCATTGATGACACCTAAAGCCATAACACAGTTGAGAAATGATTGTTATTGAATAAAACCAATAATGCCACCCCTCTACATCATTTTCCTAGTCACACGAGCCATTTCACTACCCTCTGCCGGTTGAATCACTCCCACTTTCCACTTCCCAGTGTTAGAACACTTATGTTGCCCCTCCTGCCTGAAACAATTGGCTGATCACACACGTTTGATGGATTACTCATGTGAAGAAATAATTAAAGTAAACATCCTAAATGTTTGTCTTCTGTCCTGGCTGACCAAATGGACCACATCACTCACTAGACAGATACAGGTATGTTATACAATAATAGGCCTACTTATCAGAAAACACTACTGAGGCTATAAATGTAATAAATCTGCCTAGAATGTATATGTGGATGGGCCAGACCTTTAACACTGAAAAACTGTGGACATAAGTCTGGCAAAGCGAGACTAAATATAATATTTTGAATATTTTTACCACTTTGCCTTGCCATCTGACAGTCCTTTCCCAAGGGGAACTGAAGCCGTTCTCTTTAAGCCCCCAGACTCAATTGACATAAACAGTCCAGTTAATTTCCCCCTTCCCCCTGTCCTGACTTCCGTCTCAGGCCTAGCCCCACCCAACCCCTTCTGACTCATTATCGGAGCTAGTGACTGCACTGGTGCCACAGCACAAAGGGAGAGACTTTAGTGCTGTAATCCAAGGAGACGTGGAATTCCTTTGGCGCTTATCTTTTTTATAAATAAATTCGCTAAGAGGGTCTGAAAACTCGCTAAATCTAGTGAGAAAGTCGCAAGTTGGCAACACTAAGAAACAGGTTTATTATAAGGATCCATCCCATTAGCTGACACCTAGACGACTTGCTTTCTGGGGTCCAAAACGACTTTATATCAGATAAATCAGATAATAAACATTGCATGACACATAAGATAAAAGAACACAAGATAAAATGGAAACAACCAGAAAAACCCTAAGAAAAAAACATCTAGAAAACAAAATGACATTATACTACATTACATAGCTAACATCTAGGTTCACAGGGCAGTTCACCTCCTGGGCACTGCCAATGACCTCTTGAGCAAGGCACCAAACCCCCGACCATTCACTCACTCTGACATCTCTCCATTAGTGCACATAAAGGACCAAAGCATGTGTGTTTGTGTATTTCAGGCCTGTGTGTAGTGTGTAATAAAAACAGTGTGGACGTAAATGAGTGTAAATTGTAATTTCCCAATAGGGGATCAATAAAGAGTATAAATTAAATTAAATTAGGGAGCTCACAAAGACAAAGAAGGAAAACAATTTTGTCTTACAACAAAAGAAAATAAAACCTTAGGATAAAAAAAAATCTAGTTATGTTAAAATTTGAGTTTCATTTTAAAAGGGTTGTTACTTGGGAGATTATCCGTAGAAAATATAGCTCTTTAAATGAGTTATTTTCAGGTAATGAATTTTGGTAAGGCTGGAGTCATCTGCCCCCTACTGGCTCCTCTTGATAAATGAGTGGGGAGATCTAACATGTAATGTACATTATTGAAAATGAATGATGGTGTCTGAGTTCGAGTGAAATAAAGTAAGTACAAGGAGACCCGGAAGTGTAACAAAACAAAAACTCAGATGATCAATTGACAGATAGATGCATTTCAATACAGCCTTACATGGGGATCGAACCTACGATCTATGGATCTACATCACGCTTCCCTTATTTAACAGAAACAGTACAATTTCAGCAATTAAATCAAAATCTGACTAAATAGCAACTTCCAAACAATTAAACTTCATGGGTAATTTAGCATCTTTCTTATCTTTTTTTCACTTCCTGTTTTCTCTCATTTTTCTCCCCCCATGACCCCCTACGTGCCGGTGCATTTACGCCCCTGCAGAACTACAATACAACTGTCTTTGCTACACGCACATAACGCAACAACAATTTAATGTCATCTGCGTGGAAATTTTGAATCCATATGCTATTTTTTATATAGGCATGAAGACAATAAGTGTTTTTGTATTTTTCCACTGGTTGTTGATAATAGTAGGATGGTCCTTTCTACAGGCTGTCAGGCCGTAAATACAGCGCCAGAAATAATGACAATGGAGCTGAGTTTATCGGTCCCCACTGAGAGCTACTGAGAGCCGTGTAACGCAACCCCACGTTTGACCAGGAAGAAAGCTGGGCGGGTAGGATAACGACAGAACGCAGGAAGGAGCCATTCGGAAGAATGAAGTTATGACTTTAATATGGCTGATCAGGGTCCGTTTTTAACTTCGTGTATTATTTTCTATCTGTCCATCGGGGCCGCGATATTCCAAATTCTCGAAGAGCCAAATTGGAAAGCAGCCAGAGACGAATATCTCCTACAAAAGGAAAATATTTTGAAGAACCATGCCTGCTTAACAAAGGAAAGTCTGGATGAAATTATAGAGGTATGCAACTGTTTTGAATTGTGTGAAAGACGAAAAACAAGTTTGTCAGAGAGAAGTTGTGTCTTAAAGAAGGCACCTTAGTCTACTATCATTCTGTGAGTAGGTGAACTTTTGCGGTGATTGAACAGAGCTCCAATCAGCTCTCATAAAGTTATTAGGCAATGTCAAACGAATATATAGTACATTGGCTACCTTTATTACACTGTATTTCTTTCTTTTATATGTATTTTACATCAAAAGTATAAAATAGGCTATAGCCTATGGCCACGTTTACAACACAGAGAAATGAAGACGTGCTCCCATTTTTTTCTTCTTTTCTTTTGAACCACCACTCCCCACCCCCCAGCCTCAGGTAGCAAACAAAACAGAAGAAAACACGCGCACATTAGGGGAAGTATTATAAGAGGAGAAGAAGCTTTAGACTGTGTTAAACTGGAGCTACATCTTGAGAGACAGCCTCATATCCACGTTTGTTAGCGCGCAGGAATGCTGCGAGCATTCATGATGTAAACAGCACATGGACGGTGGTGTGCTGAGCGTGAATGCGCATGTCTCCTTCAACCCCAAAAAATGTGAATGTTTCCACAAGGTGTGTCCGCTTAATGGCTCTGTGAGTTGTGATGTTGATAGGGAAATAAGTCGCAATACAGTTTTTTAAAGAGCGTGTGTTACTTGTGTGCTTAAGGGAAAGTAGCAGCAAGCGTTGTAGTAGTTCAGTATGATAGTGGGCTTAATTGAGACTTTATTGTGTTTCCTCTCCCAGATAGTGTCACGGGCTGCGGGCCAAGGTGTGACCATCACTGGGGACAAACAGCGCAAAACATGGGACTGGTCGAACTCGGTCATCTTTGCTGCCACCATTGTCACCACTATTGGTTTGTATGACAGCTACAATATTTACCACCGCTATGGCTGGTATTAGTTTTGTTTACTGATTTCATTTACAAGTTATTTATTTATTTATTTAGACTACGTTTTGTGTGTCGTAATGTACTATTTCAGCCATTTCATAAGTGTATTTGGCGAAAACTATATGACAGAAAAAAGTGCAATACTACTTTGTAATAAGATGAATACTGTATTAATGCTTAATACAGTCAAAAAGAACAAAACATTTTTTTTTCTGAACTCCTTTTGAAACCCCTGTCCCCGTTTCATGATTTAAATCACTTACTGCACATTTGATGGCTTACAATATTACCTTCTTAAAGAACAAATATTATATAAAAGCTGCAATTCTTCGTGTTCATTTGTAATTGGATTAATGGATTAATGGATTAATTGTAATGGATTTGTAAATGATCCCGTTGCAAGTGATCTCTTTGGAGAAGTCTTTTTGCAAAATGAACATCCACGCAAGTTTTGAAAAACAAAACAAAGCATAAGTAGGAGTTGATTTCTAAATAATACTGTTTTATGAAGCACTTAATGGGCCAAAATTCATTTCTGATCTTTTGCCATTATGAACCAGACCTGTCAGGTTGTCAGGGAGCGGTCTGCTTTCTGTTTTTATTCACCACATATCTGGAACAAACTCCCAGAAAGCTGCAGATATACTGCCACTCGGTTTTGTTTTTGTTTTATTTTTAAATAAAGGCTGAAGATTTTTTTTTAGTTGATGCCACCTTTCTTTAAATTAAGTAATTGTTCATTTCTAACATTCCAATCTTCTGTTTTGGCTTGTTTTAATTTCCATTCTCTTCAATGAATGTTTTTAATTGCCCCTTAAAGTTTTATGTAAAGAACTTTGAATTGCCTTGTTGCTGAAATGTGAAACATAAATAAAGTTGCCTTGCCTTTCCTAAAAGGAGGCTACCCAGTAGCCAATTAATTTCAACCTGGCAACCTAAATTGTACCATTATGGCTTTATTTCCCATCTAAAGGATTGATAAATTACTTATTAACCATAAACAAACTTTGTATGAACCTTAATAAAATACTTCCTGTAATCTTTCAGGGTTGTGCGTTAATGTATCCTTGTCTACAGGTTATGGTAATGTTGCTCCCAGGACTCAAGGTGGTCGTGTATTCTGCATCCTGTATGGTCTGTGTGGGATCCCCCTGTGTCTGGTATGGATAAGCGAGCTGGGCTCCTTCTTTGGAGACCGGGCTAAACGTCTGTCCCAGGTTCTGATCCGTAAAGGCGTTTCAGTGGTAAGAATCTGACTGAAAGCTGGAGTTAGTGTCTGAATACTGTATTAAACAGCAGCTCCGTCAAGTTATTTTAAGATACATAAAATATGTTAAGAGTTTCTTTTTCTCCCTTCTGTCAGAAAAAGGTCCAGTTAACCTGCACAGTCCTGTTCTTGTTATGGGGGCTGTTCGTGCACCTGGTGATCCCTCCATTTATTTTCATGTCTCTGGAAGGATGGAGCTACCTGGAGGGCTTCTACTTCTCTTTCATCACACTCACAACGGTTGGTTTTGGAGATTATGTGGCAGGTATGTTTGACCCATGGCTCATCTCAGGTTAATGTTTCTCTGAAGTTACTTTGTGAAATTCTTAGTTATAAATGTAATGCCGGTGCATTGCCTCTCGTTTCAGGTGTAAATCCAAACATTGAATACCCCAGACTGTACAGAGTGTTTGCAGAGTTATGGATTTACATGGGCCTTGCCTGGCTGTCTCTGTTCTTCAGCTGGAACGTCCACATGGTTGTGGAAGCCCACAAGGTGCTTAAGAAAAGACGACACAGGCACAGACAATTGGAACCCAAGCCTGTGGAGGAGAAGCACAACCCAAAAGTAAGACCATCTGTCATCGACATCTTCAACTTTCTATCAGAGAAGGAGGAAGACTACAGCACCGTCATCAAGAAAATTGGAACCTCGGCATATATAAGAAAGCCTGCAGAGAGCATAAATCGCTCCAAGAGCTGCAGTGACATCTTGGCCACCGACATCCAGACCCTGGATCACTCGCCTCGGCAGAGGCGTGTGCTCAGCGTCAGTCAATTGTTCATAAAGCCAGAGGCTGTCGTGGAAGAAGGTGAACACGAGGCGCGTCCTCAAATACAAGAAAGCGACGGAGACACTAAACCTGCAGAATGTGTGAGGACAGATAATCAGGAGAACAAGGACAGTTGTGCATTTGATTCAGAAGCTGCTGGTATCTTATTCACTGTACCGACCAAAGGTGTGAAAAAGAAAAGGGTACAGCATCCTGGTGGTGGACGGACTAGGTTTACCACAACAAAGGTTGCAGAGGAAGATTTGTTATCGGATAAAGATGAAAAAGGGTAAAAGATGTTTTCTAAAACGTCCATTTCCTTTACCAAAATTGTTGCTGTCTTGTGTGAGTTTTATATGAAAATATTATAAATGCTGTTATTTTTCAAGAAACATGGATACACAATGACAGTTAGATGGTTTCCTGTGTTGAAATGACATGGGCCAGTGTCTGTATCAGGTAAAATAGGACTCTTCTTTTGCAAACGGTGAATCAATATCACAAATCTATCCAAATAATTTCTTACAACATTTCTATTTGTTAACAGTATTAACCCAAGATACAAAAATACACTGACTATTTCAAATCACAACACATAGCTTTGTGGAAAACCGTGCCAATTAGCAACTTTCCCTCATAGGGAGCGGCTACAGCGGAGGCTATAAGCATATGGCCGTCATCAGCGTACTCCTGGCTCACCACCGGCTTCTCTGAATGAATGTTCTTGATCCGGATGACCTGGAGAAAACATGAAGAAAATTGTCAGGCAAATTACAATTACAATGCTGATATATCATTTCATAAAAAAATAAAATAAAAAAAACACTAACCTCGGAGCCGGGTGGATCTTCAGGGTCATACATTGACAACTTCATGCCATTTGGATGACAACCAAGCCATATGTCACCTGTCCTGTGGTCCACCTCAATGTTATCACAGAGTGAGCCAACAGCTACAGACTGGTTGGAAAGATTACATAGCGTCAACTGATGATTATGTTCTGTCCTCTAGGATTACTGATACAAAGTGTAGGGTGAAGCATGACGGCATTGAGGCTTAAAAAGTCAGCAGTCTCAACAGGCTGTTAAGGAAAGCCAGCTAAGTGATCAGGTTGGAACTGTACAGTGTGGGGGCAGTGGCAGAGAGGAAGACGAGGGACAAAAGAAATCAAAGCCATCTTGAATTACCCTCTCAGTGTCTCTGCAACGAGCTGTGGCAGATTGGCAGCTCGTTGCAGAAAGAAAGATCAAGGACAAGGTCAAAAGCCTGGGAGTTGTTCCTCATCCATGTCGACGGTTAAAAGAGAGAGGATGTTGTTTGATGTACATTTTAGATTTTTGATATATAAATAAAACACATTTGGATTGATGTTAAGCTTCGTTGTTCTTGTTCTGTTGTACGTATATTAGTGTGTAAGTTCATTGAGAGAACAAATAAATTCCTAGTACGTGTTCAGATGCTCAGCCAATAAAGCGGATTCTGATACAAGTTTTAGCCATGACAGTAGACGTTGCTGCAAATAAGCTACAGATTCTAAAAACATGGATGCTACACACACACATTGTCAACCCGTCAGCACAGAAGATGTATAAAATCACCACAGTTTTAGGGTGGGCACTCAAGATTAGTGTCAACAGTTCAGAATCCAACACAATGTTTCCCTTAATGTTCCTGACTTATAGCATTAAATAAGGGCCAGAAAAGTGTTTTACAGGACATCATAACTTCACAGTGATGTTGACCTTTGGCCTTTTAGATATGAAATATCATAACTTCATAATTTTATCGTATTAGTCATTTGAGTGAAACTGTGTCATAATTAGCACATTCATTTTGAGTTATGGGCACAAATGTGTTTTGTGAAGTCACACCAACCACCAAATTTTAATCAGTTCATCTAAGTGTAGATGTGTGCAGAGAACCTGAAAACATTCACTTCACTTTGTTTTCATTCCACTCATGGAAACAGACACATTTTATAATCAAACCACAAATTATTTGCCAAATTAAATTGCATATCCATGATTAGAAAGGAGCCAGATGAAGACAAAATCTTATTTTACCAGCCCCTTTCTCAAATGATACAACAAACAGAAAAAGATAGACTGTCGGTCAGTTAACAGTCAATTTTCCAGAGAAACTTAGAAAACTTAAAGCAGGTGTGAAGGTACAACTAAATCCACCTACCAACACCTCCGAGACTCATTGATCTGTTCATTGATAATCTTCTTTACTAAATTTGTACAATGTAAGAACAACAATTTAAAGTCTCAGAGGGGGATTTCCAATCTTTATGTCAAGTTAAGCTAAACTGGCTGCTGGCTGTATGGTCATATTTAAGGGATGAAAGAGTAGTATCAAATAAGCATATTTTCAAAAATGAAGCGTAGAAATGAGCGTAGAAAATAAGAAAAAGTGAATTACCTTAAGATGCACTAATTGTTCCCCTTCTTTTCTCTCATAAACGTCGATCGCATGGTCAAGAATGTCTGAAATATAAATATACCTGTAAAGGAACAAAAACAATCGCTGTTTTATTATTTTAGTGATGCAAAGAAAACATACTGCTGTGGAAATACATTCAGTTCTTAAAGCATGCAGTGACTGCTGGAATGAATTGTAAATAACCGTTTGTCAGGTGATATGTTGATGCCATTAGCAGACATAAAGCCATCCGCTGCCACCCTCACTTCCTTTGGACTGTAGTACACTACATCACACCACGGGAGACCCAGGAGGACAGTCAGAAAGTGGAGCGCTTCGTTGGGAAAGGAGTGATCATTTGTGGCGTAGAAGCTCTCTACTCCAACTGCAACAATGTCATTGACACTAAAAGATAAAAAGCATATAGAGATTGTTAAACGTAAACATGTGTGACAGTGGGAATGATTTATTGTACAGTACATACCTGTGGAGTAGAGGGTGGGTAATAGTTTTTAGGTGCACAAGTGTGTTCTCCTCCACAAAATGAAAGATCTCCACTTGGCTTTTGTGCTGCGGGTGATTGACCACAAACAGGTACACAGAGTCATCTGCAAACAAACATCAATGTGCTGTGTATTATTCATAACCTTTAGAATATAACAATCACGCACATTTCTCTCTGGACCTCACATCATGGTTGGATAAAAACATTTCTGTCAGTGTCTGACCCGTGCTTTACTGTTTTGCTTAAAGTAGTAATGCCTAATCTTTCAGTCCTGGTTTAAATACCGACACATGAGGCTGTTAACTGTTAACAGTGAGTGTGTTTTAACCAACTAAATAAACTGACTAGAAAGTACATTCCCACTTAAATCAATATAGCAGAACGGTCAGAGTGGCGGCCAGTTTTATGTGTAATGTTATGTGTACTGTAGCACCATGTGGCGTGGGGGCTAGCGGAGTGAGCGAGCTAGCTTACTAGCCAGCCAGTCGTCCGCTTTGCATTGGTTACAGGAAATGAGTCCAACAGCGGGCTGGGTCTAACTCCTCCTCACTCCCTGCTGCCACAGAGAACCTCCCCAACTGCAGCCCACTCTTCTCTCAGCGAGCTGCAATAAACTTTATGGCCCCACTGACTTGTGTTGTCACCATGACAATTTTTTTTGTTTTGCTCTAGTCAAAGGACCATGGCAAACAGCTCAATGTTCTTTCTATCCAATTTTATTTTTATGTTTCTAACAATGCAGATCCCAGAGAAATGACCATTGTCTATTTATGTAGACACATGGTTGATAAACAATCGCAGTTAACGTTAACCTCTGTGACAATAACAGCGTGTTTCTTGTGGCTGCTTTACAATTAAAAAGCCCCCTCCCGGTGTTTGTCTTGTTGGTGTCTTTTAATGTGAAGCAACAGCAGTGGACAATGTTGGGTTAGCATCAGCCACTCTGACATGGCTGTAAATGACTATGCAGTTAACAGTTAAATCTGATATCAATGAGATCAAAGTTCAGACAGTAACACTGGATAACATACTGCATCCCCGGGAATAAAATTCCCTGTACGTGTGAAGACAATTTTAACCCCTCATAGCAATGGCATAATCAACCACTACCGACAAAAGATAGTGAAAGTAAATACATTTAATATTGCAAAAATGAAGACCATTAATAAAAGCAAACACCTGGTTTGATTTCATGGAAATATTAAATATTCTAACTTTAAAAATGTTTTTTAATTCTTATGAAATGTATTTTCCTTATTTCTAATTAGTTGTTATTATGTTCTATTCTGTACACCAATACACACTGCTAAAGAAGAGCTAAGCAACCATGAATAAAATTCAAATCTCTGGGGCAGCAGAGTAAAATTCTTAAATACTATATTTTTAATCCATTTTACTTCCTCCAAGGGTCCTCCAAAACCTGGTAAGTAATATAAATACGACCCAAAACTTATAAATCCAGGTATCCTCCATTTATTTTTTTATGAAAGTATGTTGGGTCTTGTAACCTATAATTACAAACTAGTAAACACAAGAGGTTTGCTCACCAATCTGCTGTACCAATAAAGGATGGCAGTATTGCATATCTGCAAGGCGTTGTTGCGTGAGTCAACAAATTCTTTGCCAGGTCCATTCAAGAAAATCTGTGGTTGTAACAACTGGTTTTTTCACTCTGTCCCTTGCTCTTTAATTAGCTGGATTACTGTATACTGTGACATTTTGCCTTTATTGTTCTTTGACAGATTACAGCAAGTGCCAGAGACTCACTTCCAGTTAATTTCCTTTGGTACGCATTAGATGAGAGTTCATAACAACCACAGTGTCTTAAAGACATATTTTTATGTAAACTGGAATTGGAACGTTATGTCTTATCTTTTGTAATTTTTAAGTCTTTTCAAGCCTTTTTTGCATCATTTGGTCCAAGTATAAAGTATACACTTCACACAATCTTTCATTTAAAAAAAAACAACTAATTAAGTGTGATAATGTCATGCACAGATGCATGTTTATGTTGATGTATAGTTGTATAGAGATGTGTATAGGCTTCTTCAACAGGTTTAACCAGCCCTTGTCTTCCCCACCCTCACCACACCCATCTCTCCTTCCTCCCTCTACACACCTCCCCCATGACACCACAATACCCCCCTCCTCCTCCCCCACCTCAATACAATCCCCAACTCACAACACCACAGACCAGGTCAGAGGATACCTGAGGAAGCTCCGGCCCAGGAAAGCACCAGGCCCGGATAAAGTGTGTCCGAGACTAAAGACCTGCGCTGCAGAACTAGGGGAACCACTACAACGGATCTTCTAGCCTGCAGCCAGGGAGAGTGCCCACCCTCTAGTAGACCTCCTGCATTGTCCTGGTTCCCAAGAAGAACAGGCCCAGTGAGGTGAACGACTGCCATCCGGTGGCACTCACTTCACACTCTTCCTCAGCCTCCTCACACCCCAGGTACAACACGCCCAGGGCTGCCTACAGTTGTGTACCAGCCAGATGTTGGTGTGGAGGATGCCATCCTCTACATTCTACACCAAGTCCATTCCCATCTGGATAAAAGAAGAGGCAGAGTAAGGATCCTCTTCTTGGAGTTCACCAGTGCCTTTAATACCATCTGCCCCCCTATACTTCAGGACAAACTGAACAGGATGGGAGTGGACCCCTATCTGGTAGACTGGATCAAGGATTACCTCACTGACAGGCCACAGTATGTCAGGCTGAAGGACATCATGTCTGACACTACGGTCAGTCCCTCATCTCTTCACCCTGAACACCCTGGACCTCTGTTACAACTCGGAGCTGTGTCACATCCAAACGTACACAGATAACACAGCCATCGTTGGGTGTATCAAGGGTGACAGGGACGAGTATCGGAGTCTGGTGGGGGACGTTGCTCTCTGGTGTCACACTAACTGCCTACAACTCAGCACCTCTAAGACAAAGGAGCTGGTCACTGACTTTGGGAGGTCCAGACCAAGACCGCAACCACTCCTGCTAGGGGGAGTTGAGGTGGAGGCTGTGCAATCATTCAAATACCTCAGGCTGTGGCTGGATAATAAACTGGACTGGGCAACACACACCAGCCACCTGTACAGGAAGACACAGAGAAGGTTTTACTTCCTGAGAAGATTGTAGTCTTTCGACATCCGCAGCAAACTGCTGTTGTTTTCTTTTACCAGTTTGTGGTTACCAGCGTCCTCTTTTATACTGTGGTGTGCTGTGGGGGCAGCATATCCAAGAAGGACCCTTCAAGACTGGATAAACTGATGAGGTGGGCCGGATCTGTGGTCAGCATGAAGCTTGACTCACTGGTGATGATGGCAGAGAGGAGGACACTGGACAAACTGCTGGACATAATTGACAATGCCACTGTCACTAGGAAGCCAGTTCAGAGGAAGGCTGCTCCTTCCCAGGTGTTGGACCAACAGACTCAAGAACGCCTTTGTCCCTATGCCATCATACTCTACAACTCCTCACTCAGGGGGAGGAGGAAATAGGGTAAAGAGCACAGAACAGAACAGGAAGAAAGGAAAGGAGTGGTAGCCACTCTTTCACTGTGCAATTAATTAATTAATAATCTACTCACATAGATACCTGGACACTCTAACTGCTCTTAACTGCTAATTTATGTTAAAGGTCTTTTCTAGCTAAAATGTTATTGTTTTTGTTAATGTTATACTGTATTTTCTCTACTGTATTTTTTACACCTCTTTATTTTCTATGCATTTTTTTTGTTCGCTGCTGAAGTCTGTTGCTGGAAATTCAATTTCCTTGCATGAGTCATCACAAAAGTATCAATAAAGGGAAGTCTAAGTCTATAGAGATGTTACACCTGACTATTTAGCTCCTCCCTCTGAATTATAACCGCTAAGTGTCAAAACTGGTCTCACATCACATCTCAATATTCTTGGACAATTATGTACAATCACTTGGTGGAATAATTTATAAGCTATATGTACAGTGTATTTGTTCACTGCTGATACTTATAATCACACTGTACTTATTTATGTTTGTACTGTATACTGTATGTTGGCACTGCACTACAGTAGAATTTTAACAAACCATTTGAAACAATTTTTTAACCTAATCTTATTTGTAACCTATTGCACTTACTTCTATTTAACGTTTTTATTTATTTTTTATTGTAGCTAGTATGTTACTTTATACACTCATTGACTTGCTCTTTGTTACTCTTATTTTTACCTTCAATTGGACTGTGAGAAAGTACAACTAAAAAGTATTCTAATTCTGATGATTCAGATGTGTACTTTACCTGCTTCATCGATGTATACACTAATGCCGTGTGGGTTGAAAGAGCTGAGGTCGAGCTCTCCTTTGATTTGCAACTCCACTGGAGTTGGCTTTGGGTGCAGCAGATCCAAAACGTAGATTTTCCCCGGTTCATCGGAGAATGAAGGCATTCCAGGATAGTTCAACCCCTGAGTGGGAAACACTGCATGTAAGATGTTGGTGCAGATCAATGATTTTGCTTATCATAACTAATTGAAAACAGTTCACATATAATTTAACATAATGAAAAAGATTATGTTAAACTGGGGTAGGCACTTTATTTTTGAAAAATCACTAGTAACCTTTTCGCATGTTGTAATTCAAAAGGTCTCAGAGACAACCAGAATTCTACACCTCCTCCTTGCCTCTGTGTTCAGGCTTTAGTTGGTCTGCAAATGCCGATGCACATTCACATGCTTCTGTTTACGGTGGACAAAGATTTAGGGCTGCAGCTAATTCAAGCCTAAACTATTAGCTAAGAGACTTTACTATAAAGGAACGAAATTTTGTAAAATCAGTAGTCCAGTTCATTTACCAGTACAGCGGACATTTGCCGTGAAAACAGTTTGAGATCTGTGCTTTCATTTTCTCAAAGGCAGAGCATGATCCCCTGGGCTCTGTTTACACTTATTACACTTTACTTTAATACTTTAAGTACATTTTTCTAATGACACTTAAATTCCTTTCCTTAAGTTACAGTTTCAATGCCGGTCTTATACTTGTAACAGTTATTTCTAAAGTGGAATTAGTACTTAAGTAAATGATATAACTAGTTCCGAGGGAGGACAGAGAGGGGAGAGGAAGAGCCGCAGGAGGTGGTCTCGCTCTACATTATATTCTGACTTTTTTTTTATCCTACTTCCTGCAGCTTTAAAGATTTATGCAGTCTTGCATTGCCAGACCTTCCTCCACAGTGCTGCACAGGAGGGTCTGGCTAGTCTACATTGCATTCCAGGATGGAAAAAAACATACTCTGGTTTATTGGCATATTTTAAAAGCAATCACAATGGTCGTGGGCATTGCCCCAGTGCCGCTGCAAAACAGCCTCGGGAAGGGTGGATCACGTGTAGCCTACTTGCAAAAATGTTTTAGTCATGCAACAGAAAACTCAAATTCTAAAGATAGTTTAGCTAGCTCAATTTACCCTGCAGAGACCTGAGGTGCAGTTAAGCTTTATTTATGGTTGTTAGGAGGCTCCACCTAGCCTACATAAATGGCCTGTTTACTTGTGTGTTGGTGTGTGTGTGGGGACTGTGTGGTGGCATGGAGAGGGATGGCAAATAGCTTCAGAGCGAGAGTCATAGTGGGAGAAACAAAGTGTCTCTCCTGTGCTTTCTGACCAGAGGGAAATCTGTAGCAGAGAAAGTCAACTCTTTCCTTGATTCCATGTAAATGATTGTTTTCAGGAAATGAGTAGAGGGAGATGCAATGCCACCAATCCAGAGCCAAGCATAGGGTCGGTATCTCCACGTGTGTAGCTACGCCGTAGATTTTACGCAGAAGTATAAATCACGCTTGAACCATAGTTCTCATAAATTGATTTAAAATTACAACACAAAGAAAGCGGAAGGTAGTGGACATCCGGCTGAAAAGAAGTACATCCGGCGGAATTTCAAGCGGCACCGGAGCAATCCCGGCAGCGGAACGTCATGGATATACTTGTAGACTAAGATTTATGCAACTATGCAAACATTTTAATGACATACTGTGCTTAGAAAGGCCAGTCCATCTCTTAGTATTGTGATATCCTCTGCCCCATATTCTGCACAAAACAAAAAAGAAGCTGGTTATACATTACCACACTGCTGAAGCTTGACGTAATGTCAGTAAACTGGACTTCAAGCTCTTCATGTGAGGTCGCATTTTACAAGTCCAGAAACATGTTTAAGTTAAAGAAAATATAGACATCTCAAATCCAAACATTAAGACACAGACATAAAGTTAAAAATTAGTACCAATATTCTTTAAATAATGACAGTTGAGGTGTTTCACAGGCACATCTCTGGAAGTGAGGGCCATTTGCCTGCAGAGAAAATGTCAACATGACAAAGTATTTCATAGGAAAACCAAACAGATCTTGCCAGTCAAAATCTCTCATTTGCAGTGCTAGCGTAGGCTAGTAAAAACTTGGAGTCTCCTCCTGCATTCTCATACCTTACCTATGAAACAGCTGGCAACTTTGATAAGCTGTACTAAACCTCTTTTATAGCTCCACATATGGTCTCTAATTTACTGCTAAAAACAGTAAACACTTACTTTAGTTGAAAAAATCGGTTTCCAATGAAAGCTGCAATAGCAGCAACAGCAGCAGCAGCAATTACTTTCTTCATGGCAGCCATGTTTAGAAGTTAAAGGTGTAAAGGGAAGCCTTCCAGAGTGCATTTACATAGTAGCACCAGAGATGGCGCTAGAGCTTGTACCCAAGAAGCACTATCACATGTGTTCTATGTCGCAATTATTCCAATAAAAAAAAAAGTCTTACCCAGCAAGAGATATGGATATGGCAAGCCTGCTTGTCACTTCATTATTTAAGTAATCCCACAACGTGTCAGCACACACCTTGTAATTAAATATTTGGGCCTAAAGATGAAAAAAATACTACATTTACATGTAGTTAGAAAAGTACATATGATTTACACAAAAAATGTCTATTAAAATAATTTTTTATCAAGCATCCTTTAAACCTGCCAGATTAATACACAATCATTTTGTGTTCAATCATCTGCAAAACTTATGAAACTTTTATTGAACCACTGGACAAATGACAGTTGCAGCACGACTCTCGTTTTACTTACATTCAATACACCAAAACAAATGTAACAATAGCAATTAAGACAAGTAAAACATTCAGTTACAAACGATGCATCTGTACAGATTTCAAAATTTCACGCGACCAGTAAACATATTATTTTCATGATTCACAGTAAAGCAAATGTTTGATTCAAAATTATGTTTTAGCACTTATTGCAGAGTAGTTCAAGTACCAAGGTAGTTCAGTGACTTCTGTGTCTGAAACCACTTTCAAATGTGCCGTTGTAACCAGGGCGTATTACTATACTGTAGAATCAGGTAAAGGCAACGCATCTACCTTCCTCCAGCTCCTCCTAGTGGATCTTCAGACACTCTTTTGTGAGTTTATTATCAGATCCTGTCTAGTACAACAGGGACAAGCATGTGTTATGGGATAATTGCCTACTTCAAATCACAGCACAGGGCTTTATGGAACACAGTGCCAATGAGCAACTTTCCCCCGTAGGTAGCTGCTACAGAGGAGCCAAGGAGCACTTGGCCGTCGTCGGCGTACACCTGAGACACGACCGGCTGATCAGAATGAATGTTCTGGATTTTGATGACCTTAAGAAGACATAATCATGAGAAAGGAGGATAGCTAGATGAATATGGATAATTAGATCTTCTGTTTAGGTAAGCAGAATATGGAAGATAACGGCAAAATAAAATGTATATTGTTACGTTGTCAGGCCTCTCACAAGTGAAGGAACAAACCTCTGATCCAGGCGGGTCCTTGGCATCAGACATTAAAAGTTTCCATGCGTTGGGGTGACAGCCTAGCCACAGGTCACCAGTTTTAGGTTCAACCTCCACATTGTCACAGAGTGAACCCACAGCCACTGCCTGGTGACGTGTCACAGACAAGGTTATGGTTATATATGCATCTTGGTATCTTGACTTAAAGAACAATTCTACCATAACCTGTTTTTCTTCTTAACTACCTTACGGTTTAGCATCAGTGTTAGTTTTGCAGCATTTTAATCTCATTACATGAAGAATATTTGCTGTTTGTGTCTACTGTTATGTGTATTTTTTAAGTAAATGTTTCAAAATAAAATCCATGTATTGATACTTTAAGTTACCTCCAGTGAAGATGTAAAGTCATAGCCTTTACCAACTGTATTAGACATAAATCAATTTCCTTTATCATTTAACATTATTGTAAAAACTGTCACATTTAACATTAAAAGGCATGGACAATGTAAAAACAATACTCAAATAATGCTGGAAGTTTCCTTTAAAGGATGTGGTCTTTGCAAAAAATAATTCTGAAAGTCATGTCAACTAGAGATGGGTAATAAGTTAACATCTGTTGATTTTAGCTAATATAATCACATTGTGTTGTTTCCTAAATAGATTCCTCCCCTAATTTCTTTAATTAAAACATAAATAACTACTGGACAATATTGGAAAATTACTGACATCCTGATGATTTATATCATGATATCCATTTCCTCCATGCTTTCTAGCCTTAAATGCCATCAGATTAAGAAATTTAGAAATAATTCTTATATTTTACAAATACTGTATAGTGTAATATTTGTATAATAAAAATATATATATATATATATATACAGTGGGTACGGAAAGTATTCAGACCCCTTTAAATGTTTCACTCTTTGTTTCATTGCAGCCTTTTTCCAAA
>NC_048412.1:14670239-14690826 GCF_013103735.1 Etheostoma cragini | reverse complement strand
TTTTTGGAAAATGGCTGCAATGAAACAAAGAGTGAACAATTTAAAGGGGTCTGAATACTTTCCGTACCCACTGTATATATATATATATATATATTTTTTTTTTTAATGATTAAAGCATATACATTCAGCAGTCTTAAAATGGATTCATTAAATGTGCCGTATAAAAGCAGTCCCGCCGACATTTAGAATTGTTTACCTTCACGGTGACCAACCCATTGTCTTCTTTCCGCTCCAGCAAATGCACATTGTGGTCAAACAAATCTACCACATATATATGTCTGTAAATGAAAAATAAATATTAAAATCAAGACATTCAGACATGTCAGTGATAAACAACCATCACGCTGCATTTTGTTCTCTTACCTTTTGTCTGGTGAGATGTTAATCCCATTTGCAAAGTAATATCCCTCAGAGACCACTTTTACTTCCTTAGGACTGTAGAACACAACATTACCCCAAGGCTGAGACAAAAAAGGCTCCAGCAAACCTTTAAGGAGTTCATGGGTAAAGTAGTGATCATTGGTTGCATAGAAGCTATCCACTCCCACTGCCACAATATCGTTTACACTGCATGGACAGAATTGAAAAATGACTTATTTCATACAATAATTATGTCATTAAACCCAATATAAAAGGTATCTTTTGCATAGCGATGTTACAATAAGATGGGGTAATTTTACATATATTGTTGCACATTGACTACATCACCCTGTTGTACTCCGTAAATCTCAAGTGCAGTTACTGTACCTGTGGAGAAGGTCATGTTTTATGGTTTTCAGATGCAGCAGTGAGTGGTCGTCCTCAACATATTGGAACAGCTCTACCTGGCTTTTGTGTTGAGGATGATTGACGACAAACAGGTATATTGCGTCATCTGATGAGGAGCAAAAAAAACACTGTAAATAAAACTGAAACTGTGTGTGAGAGGGTTACCCATTACACACTTGAGATGAGAAACACATCCAATAAGCCTCATCTCCATTGATGATACTGCTGGATATATATAGTCAGATATTCTTTAATGAGACGCTGCAGATATGACGTAGGAAGGATGAAACAGCGACAGCGTTAGAGCCTCAGGACGGGGGTGTGTGTGTGTGCATAAACATAAGAGGGACCTGCATGATTTCAAATTAAAAAAGAAAAAGAAAATTATCAAAGCTACATGAGGTACAGACACTAAAATGGGACCAATCATGGTGATACATGTTGGATGTCTAAACTGCTCCATTTTGCAGTTGTAGGAAAATTTTTCCTACAACTACTATTCCCTCAAAAAGACTACCATGCATTTCCATACAAATCAACACTAATTACCTGTTATTCAGCACTGACATATTTAAAGTATTATATGCAATAATTTATTTCAAAAACAATGTATACCAATAAAAAGTAATCCTTCTCAATCAACACTTCTGACCCCCTAGAAGTGTGTGGGGGTGTCTGTATCTGCAGAGACTCTGCCCTCTGCCTGTTTTTTGGGGACGTTTTGAGGTGTAACAAAGACCCATTGGGCCCACTTGGGTGTGTAACCCCCCAGCCAGTAATTCTCATTTCCCACCTCCGCTTTTCCCCAAGCACCTCATACAGACACAGGTCTAACTGACACGGAGAGGATGAAGCTCTGCATTTGCTACTAATTTATAATCCAACTATGTGGCACCTTCCCGCGTGGGTGTGTGTGTGTGTGTGTGTGTGTGTGTGTGTGTGTGTGTGTGTGTGTGTGTGTGTGTGTGTATTTCTTTTGTGCTTTAGAACAGAGGTCTTCAATGTTTTTTAAGCCAAGGACCCCTTAACGGAAAGAAAGATGGAGCCGGGAGCCCCTACTTTACATATTTTATTAAATAAGTTGCACATCAACTGCAATAGTTATAACGTGTAGGGCAGCCTAAATCCTTTATACATACCTTATTTTGCATTTAATAGTAAGATTAATGATTGTTTCATTAACATAAATGTGGCACATGTCTGTGGATGGCCTTAGTGACTACCTTGATTACACCACAGTGGGGATTTATATTTGCTAATAATATGTTGGATTCATGTTAAGACTTAAAATTTTAGAAGATATCACAGCAGGCGTTGAAACATTTGTCCACAGATACACTCCATGCATATTCACAAAACACATTAGTCTTTAGCAGTTAGACAGTCAGCTGACCTGCAAATCAAATTATTATACAACATGTACTTACATCTGTGTTAAGTCTTATCTGTTGATAAATATGAATGTTATTAAGTCAGAATCAAATTGAATAAAGCAGTAGAAAGCCACCAAATGAGGGAGTTTTCCCTTAAGGTGCAATTTTGTAAATTACTTTTGTGTGTGTGTGTGTGTGTGTGTGTGTGTGTGTGTGAGTGCTCATATACCTTTTGGATCGGTGAATACACTGATGCCATGAGGGTTGAATGATTCCAGATCAAAGTTTCTTGGCATGCGCAGCTCTACTGGTTTCATCCGAGGATCTTCCATATCAAGGGAGAAGATCTTGCCTGGCACATCTGAGGATGGTAGTCCAGGATACTTCAGACCCTTGAGAGATAAAAATGAAAATAAAATTAAGTATTTAATTATGCAGAACATATGGAACATTGCAAAGTGGGTTATAAAACAACAGCGGCAAAAACCTTGTATAGGAGGGTTTTTTTCACTCCACTGTACCTAAATAGGGTTATCTTCAAATATCATTGGAGGGATTAAACAAACATGAATTTAAGGCCAAGTATATCAATATAGTAGCTGCAACTATTAGTCGATTAATCCATATTCGGAAAGAAAAACGGTCACCATTGATTGACAAATGCCAAAATGGACTCAAACATGACGAATTTCTATTTTGCTCTGTATAATTTGTCTGATGGTAAGAAATTAAAAAAAAAATATTTTATACATTGTACAATGATGTTAGTTCACACAAGTTAACGGCCCTGACTGACATATTGCAAGAGTCTGGTCGTGATGAAAACGCTCACTTCACGAGTTGCACTGCTGTTTGCATTCCAGGCGTAGCTACATTTGGCTGCTCTACAACTCAAATACTTACAGTGCTGATAAAGGCCAGCCCGTTTCCAAGGATCGTTATATCCTCCGAGCCATAATCTGAAAACACGACAATTACGCAGTTAATTTTAATGTTCCTCTCAAATGTTTTGCTACATTTTCTCCTGGAGTTACTTACCCATGTTTTTGAGCGCAACACAGTTGGGGAGGTGATTCTGCAACAGCTCTCTAGAGGCGAGGGTCATTTTCCTGCAATGTTAATGTAATCAAAGTTACGTTACGGCAGGTGGCCACAAGAAAACTTTGTTTTCCAAGAGAATAACTCTTCCTCGTTTCGAGAATAAGAAGAGTTTCATTTTACCTGAAGTTGACAATCCTCTCGCCGAGCAGCGCCGCTAAGGCAGCTACTACAAGCGAGATGAAGACTACCTTTCCCATTTTGGACTCACGACGGACAGTTTGACAAACTGGCTTAATTCCAGACTACTTCAACCGAGGCGTGTCACAGCACGCGCAACTAATGCTGCCTTCATGACTATCGGAAATATGTGAACAAATGTTTATTTTTGTTGCTAGTAAATGCACAAACGTCTTCTTTTGTTGTTACTGATTAACGTTATGTTGTATTTGGTACGAAAACTCCCATTACTTACACTGGCATCTTGAATTTTCCACATTGGCATTTGATGTGATACACCCATAGGCTGTATATGGATAGACTTGATACACGACCCCCCTCTCTTTATCTTGCATCTACTGGACCATGTAACCCTGTATCGCTATCTCGTAATTGACCAGATAAACTGAAGGACATTTGTACTATGTTGTGAAAAAAGAATCCCACCAAAAGCAGACCTTATTAGTGTTTTTGATTTCCAACATTAGTACCTGAATGCATTATTATTCCGAATGGTTTAAGCCACTAGTTCTTATCCAAATTGCATCTCAAACTGCTCAATGCTACAGTTTCAATTAAAAAGTTCAGGATTTCGTGTGCTCTTAATATTGAGTTTATGCTGTTGGATCAGACAGTTTGCATATGCTGTGTTCAGTACAGGTTCAGTCCTGCTGCGATGGAAGCACTATTGTCCTTTTGAATGACTATTGGATGCTGTCATATGGACAACTGCAAAGATGATACCATAAATGACATTAGACCTTTTGTTTTCAAACTTTCTAGCAATGTTTACACCAACAGATGTGATGCCTCTATAATTCTCTATAAACAAGAACAACAACTCTGTAGAAATAAGGATAAATAGATTGCACTCACTATGTTACAATGTTTATATAATAAGAAAGGGGAAGAAGCTGGGGAATCCACTTTGCTTTGATCACACATTAAATCATTTGGTGCCAAAATTAATTCTACATCAAATGGAACTTGTCTTGTGGGATATACTTACTATGTTGTCATCTGCTTTTGATTCTCTCATGACTTTGTTAGTTCACTGAATGCAACCAGTCCAACAGACAGTACACTCAATAACATGTAGTGCCTGCAAAGCCCTGTTTAAATTGTTTATTTTTGAAGTTGTTTTTGTAGGTGATGACTCCTCCCGACATAAAACAAAAAGTTACAAAATTGTCTATGTAATCAAAATCATGTGTAAGAGACTTCATAAAAAACAAACATGAACACATACATACACATATAGAAGTGAAAGTAAGATAAAATTGGCAAACTATTGACCCTGTGATACTCAGCATTGGGCGCATGCAACCTGACAGTAACTGTAGAATATCTACAAAAGTCCAATTAAAGAATTATAGCATCTAACAACTTCAAAACACCAACAACTCCTGCACATTACATTGTGTGCAACCAGCGAGCACTGTTAAGTGGGGCACACCAGATTCCTGACTCGGTTTTGTGAAGTCTTGTAAAGGTTCACAGTGTAATACAGCAGGATCCCCATCAAACAGTTTCAAGCAAGACTGTATATTTGGAACATACAAAATAATTTTTATTATCCATTCTCTTCATGTCTACATCTTATTAGAAGTTTCTAGACAATGGCATTGTCAAATAACACACCCAAATTAATTCTAATAATCCTGACAGGTGCAACAATACATTTCTGTCAAGTCCAGGTTTCAAAATATAACTGAATGTGAAAAGCAATTTAAATCTTCTTCCTTGTTATTTTCAACATAAAAAGGGGAGCCATGGCCCTGGGCCGCAGAGAGAGCTAGGCAGGACATGGCCATGAGCACACATAAACACAGGTGAGGAAGTGGCTTCAGGGTTGAGCCCCGGTGGCTGCAGGGACTTGTGTGGCCAGGGTGTTGGGAGCAGAGATGACAGGTGATCCAGCAATGTTAGCCAGTGGCTGTGAGGAGGACATTGAGGTGATGCCTAAGAGAGACAGGGGGGTTCTTCAATCATTTGGTTATGTGTCATATTTAAATCAACATGTTGAACTAGAGCTATAACTTTGCATTCAATCTGTTTTTCCAACGCGTCTTTGCAATGAGTAATGTTAGTTAGCCAATAACCACCATTATGGTAGAAGCAAGCTGCATGGTTATTGGTTCACTGATGCTTATTAGATTTACTCCTTTGGTATTGAAATTGGGTACGGAATGACGAGGCATTTTTCGACACTCAATTCTTCAGACACAATTCGGTTGGTGGCTAAAAAGTATTCAGTTCAGTACCCAGCCCTAGAGAGGAACGTGTCATTCTGAGCGGGACTACTCACCGGCCATCATACTTGAGGAGCTGACGGGTGTGGAGCTGGCAGCCATCCCTCCAGGAGTCGCCCCTCTTCCCTGATCTTTAACGATGGGATCTGAGAACAAAAGTGGATTTAAGCCCCTCATAAACCAAATAACATGTGTTGACACAATCAAGCCACATCCCATAGTATACTCAAATGTGAGGCAATTTACCCAAGCAATAGGTAAGAGATGCAGACAGCGTAATTTGAAAATGGCGAGAAGCAAACTTACAGAAGTAGGGGTGATCCATGGCCTCTCTGGCCGTGAGGCGGGCTTGATGGTCATAGCGCAGCAGTTTGTCCAGGAAGTCTAGAGCCTCTGTGCTGACCAGGTGCTGGTTCTCGCTGTGCACAAACCTCTCCCACCTTTTGCGGGAGTGTCTATACAGAACATACCAGGGATTGAGTGTTAATATGAAGTATTCATTAGCTGAAATCTCAGTCAAAAGATTTATTAATACACTGCCATGGTTAAAAAGATACAATGGTTTACCTTCCGAGAATGTCGTTGAACCGTGGATCCAATTCAATGTTGTACTTGTCAATGTAGTCGTACAGGTCTTCGGTGCCGAGTACTTTTGCAATTCGCACAAGCTGCAAGTTGGAAGAAGCGTAACTCATGCATTAAAAGAGTACAGTTACATATTTGTTTAATCATATGAAATGAGGGGGATGATTCCATAGCAGTTTATAGTGTTGGAGTCAATAAGGTAGTGACTTTGTGTAGAGTTTATACATTATGTCAATAAAGTGGTAATTATGGTAGAATAATGATATGGAAACAAACATTCAGTAAAATTTACAGTGTGAGAAGATGTTCTATTAAACTTACAGTGTAATATTCATTTTTTTTAAAGTATACACGGTTCGTCCAATTACTAGAAAATAATTACAGTTCAATATCTATACAATGTTAAAACAACATTTGCTATTGTGTACAAATAGAACAGAAACACCATTTCAACTGCAGTGTCACATGAGCTTAAAAAACACACAAACCCAAAAAGAGCCATGGAATAAACTGGAAATTCAGTGTTTAGAGTGTAAGTAGGATACGCACACAACACAAACAACCCCTCAAGTAGAAAAATGTGTTAGAATCTGTGTCCTCTGGTGCAGACCTTCATTTGTCTTTTAACCCTTTTGTTTTACATTCAGTGCACCAAAGAGAAAGACATAAAACCCCCAGTGCAGAGCTGCTATGTGGCCTACGTCAGGTGTAAGCAGTATGTGGATGTGACTGTGTAAAACTGACAATCCTACGTATGCAATGTTTGTGCTCCAGGTTAGGGCTCTCTTAAAGCCATGTGTGTGTGACAACATACACAAAAGACTACACTGAAAAGAACAGATTCTACTTACCTGATCATAGTTGTCATGACCGTGAAAGAAAGGCTCCTTTCTGAAGATCATGCTGGCGAGCATGCAACCCAAACTCCACATGTCCAAGCTGTAGTCATACATCTAGATATAATATAGAGGTGAAAAGGCTAGAACTGGCTCCATGGTTGTATTAAAAACAAAAAAATGATCTCTTCATTACTATCTATGTATCTATATAAATAATCTCAAAGTGCCATTTTAACCAACTTGTGTAAAACCGGCATGACTAGACACGTGGAAGAAGACTTTAGTAGGCTAACCTGGTAGTCTACCAGCAGTTCAGGTCCTTTGAAGTATCTGGATGCCACTCTCACGTTGTATTCCTGGTTTGGGTGGTAGAATTCTGCCAAACCCCAATCGATTAGGCGGAGCTGGGAGTAAAAAAATAATAATTAAGTGGAATGTTTACCAAAAAAATGTGATTAGCTCACGTCACAACAGGGAAAACAAGACATGAAGAAGATGGTCAGCATGTGAGACAATACCTTTCTGTGTTCATGATCAATCATTACATTGTGTGGCTTGACATCTCTGTGCATTATCCCCATACTGTGGCAGTAATCCAGAGCCTAATAAGTAAAAAGGAAAAAAATATACATGTTAACAAGAGCTTGAAATCAAGTATTCTGGCGAATATTGACCAACCAATGCATACCATAAAATAGTGTAACAAATTGATCGTACCAAAGGCCATTTCTTACCTTTAAGATTTCGTACATGTAGAACCGTATGTCAAAGTCAGATAGGGTTTGATACAATTGCTGTAAAATAATATAAATGTATGAGCCATTTGAAAAATATATATATATATATCCGTATTAGCATATAAAAAAATGACATGTCAACAAAGCGCAGATTTTTTTTTTCTTTTCCTTTTACCTTGAAATCTGTGTTGTTCACATGTTCAAAGACCAGAGCAGGGGTTCGGGACTGAAAGGAAAAAGATATTGTTTCAATTTGTTTTTATAAAAATGTGTTTATGCATGAAACCTTGTACATATACAAGATCAAAACTGTTACAGTGCAAAAAAAAGGAGAACAAAATTACCACAGGATCCTTGACAATATCTAACAGTGAGATGATATTTGGGCCACCCCTCAGATTCTCCAAGATCTTTATTTCTCTCTTGATTTTCTTTTTCTTGACCGGCTGTGAACAACGATACGAGTCATAAAAAAATCTCCACTGAGATGACGACTGATTTACTAAAAGGCATTTGCAAAACTATATAAATTATCAGGATTATCAATTAATCATTTCCATACCTTCAGTATTTTGACGACCACTTTTTCATTGTTTGTGATGTTTATGGCTTCAAACACTTCACTATATTTTCCTCTCCCTAGTTTTCTGACTAGCTGATAGTCGTCTTGGTTCCTAAAAACAAAACAAAAAACTATGGTGAACAATGTTGAGATTGTTTACCCAACAAAGCAAAACAAAAGCAAATACAACTAAACCGCCAAGAATTCCCTTTTGCCTTACCCCCATTCAACAACATGGGACTCGTAGTCCCAATATTCCCGAGGTCTCTGTGTGTTTACATCAGGGTAAACTCGAGAGCGGCTTGGGACAGGGCCAGACATATTCTACACAGGGTCTTCTCTAAATCTCCTAAAACAAGAACAAAATTGAAATTGAATTGAAAATTGAATAAAAGAAACCACATGTCTATTTAAAAGCATTTTGTGTACAATGGTTGGCACTCAAGGACATCATATAACTACAAATAGGTGATAAAAGGTAATCTAATTATAAAGGGAACAATACCTGGGAGGTTTCCTCCAGGATGATGGTGTTCGATGAATTCAAACAAGAGCAGTTGAGATGTCTTTATAATAAGAAAGCTACATGGGCATACAGATGTAAAACAGATAGTTAGCTACAGTAAAACCATTCATAATAGTTTAAGACCATATGGAGAACCAAGAAATGGTTAATCAACACTAAAGACATTTGAACAGGTTTTCCCCAGTTTTAAAGGATGTTTCAAATGAATGTTTCATGCGAAAGGCAGCAACATTTGTAACTTTAAAAAGCAGCATATATGTTATAAAAATATCACGCACTAAAAAAAAAATGTAACTAACCTAAGTGTCAAAATATAGGGTTGTGTGAAATGTAGAGACCTGAATGTTAAATGGGGGCATCCAACCAGTCTAATCAGGAGGTACAGGGCTCAATACAGTCATCACTGGGGGCTACACCAAGGCAGTATCTCCTCCTGTTGAAAAAATGCAGAAAGTAGGTTGAGTAAAATCAATCCTGTCAATTAAATACACGAACAAACTATTTGAGCTAATGTATGCCAGCCAATAAAGCTAGTACGGCTACATTTAATTAATGGTTTTATGAAATATATCCAATCGAGAAATGGTATCCCTGGTACAAGACACTCGTTCAGTTATAGCCAGTTTACCCGCTAACTACTTTAATGAAAAGGTGACTGTGCGCACAAACCCTCTGTGGCCCAAGGCCTGCACAAGTGCAGTGGTGCTAACAGCTAGCTAGCTATCAGCAAACCGGGCAGCTGGCTAGTTAGCATTAGCTCGTCAACAGCAGAGGAAAAGCCGGTTGGAAAGTCACAACTAGCTCTTAGTTACATTAGGGGACTGTAACGAAAACGAATGAACACCCCGCGTCAAAACAGTCAAATAATTCTTATGGTGGTTATTATTAACTCAGAGCTAACTAACAAGCTTCGAAAAAATATATTTCCGAAAGCTGGAAAGTGCTAAGCTAGCAAGCTAGGGGAGTGAATAGCCTGCTGGCTGGCGAGGCAACTGAGTGACAACGCCTTAAAAAAACATCCTAAAAACACTGTGATCGAGCAGTAGAAAGGCACTACGGTTGTGTTACTTGTTCGCAGCTTTTCTTCACATATAAAACACTCAACAGCAGTTCCAAACCTACGACGATTTGTGGTTAAATAACACGATTACCTCTCAGCGTTGTTGGGACGTCAATATGGCGATGCTTAGTATCAAGAGCTTAGTGCGAACAGCCTCTCCTGCAGAGGGCGCTGTCCTTTTTTTCTTTTTCATGGGGACGATTGTAGCTCCCTCTGCCACCATAGACAATAAGTCTGCCACCAACAGGTCTGATAGAGGCAGAAACTTTTATCTGCATCGCATGTGTCAATGGTAATGTTTTGTCAGTGTATTTTATTTGTATAACCACAAAGGCACTATTAATTTCCACATGCAACCTGCACGTTTAACCACCAAAAGTCCAGGTAGCTAAGACAGTTGAGGACATAGGCAATAAGATTCAGTATACCTACAATTATTAAAATAATTTATATAGGCCCAATAGATGGAGTACAGCATCCCCACACGTAAGACTGCAATTCAATTATAATAATAATGTCACCTGATTACTGCATATTATGTGCTCTCCATTTCAAGATATGTCTACCAAGTGACATTTCTATTGATAAGTTGGCTCTCTCAGTGTAGGGCCTGTTTTAAAAAAGTCTTTGTTTAGGCAAAATATAGGGTTTCACTGGGTAAATGGACATTGCTGAAATAGTGACAGAAAACAATACATGTTCTGTGGCATAATTTCAAAGGTTAGTTACCACAGTCATAAAAAAGCCAGGGGCATTTTCTCAAAGTAACCAACCACCTGTAATCAAGACAGAGAGACAAATACTCTTTGTGAGTTTGAATGTTGAGAACATTTGTTTCCATCTTGAATTGATATAATAGACTCTTGTCAACTCAATCTATAGCCTAATTGCTGCTCTTCTGCTTGCAAGTCATGCACTGTTAAACACACAGAAAAAAGTCTTTGACTTCTCAATCTGATAACTCTTGTCAGAATCTATAATTAACCAGGTTGAACTTATTTAAGGCAAAGTATTCAGGATGAAGCAGCAGTACATAAAGCAGCACTCTTGATGAACAAACAGTGGACAGCTGAGAACCAAAGTCAACAATGAAGCTGTGGGTTTTGTATTTTTTGTCTAAAAGATATTTGTCTTTTTTTTAAACTTCTGTCATTGAAATATATTTTGATTCCCAGCTGCAAATGACAATGCCATAACTTTTGATATAAACATGCATGTTAACCATGAATTGATTTTGTTTCAGCTTAATGTGCTGTCTACTTCTGTTTGCAACTATGGTGGCAACTGCCCCAATCAGAGGTAAACCAACCGGAAGAGAGAGAAAAAAAAATCTAACGTTGTTTTGAGCTTACTTAACTTTTTTAAGGATTTAATAGGACAATAGGGATAACCATTGTTTTTTTTTTTCTTTCTTTCTTTTCTAGCACGAAGAGAAAATGTGTTAAGTTTCCTAAATGGTGAAATTGTGTATTTTTTATGTCATTATATGTTTTCTTCCATGCAAAATAGTCCCACTGCTTTTTTAAATCACATGAAAACTGTTTAAAGCACCAATGTGAACTTCTATTGCATAACTTGTTCATTACTTTTGTTATAGATGCACTTGGCACAACTACTGAAAAGACCAAACCTGCAAACACAACAGGTCTGTAATTCAAAATGTAACTTTCACGTACATTAACAAAGAGTCAGACTATAAACACGAAGGTCTAATCCCACCAGATCCTCAAAGACTTTAATTTGTGTTGCTTTATCTTTTAGCTATATATTCAGGGTGTACTGTAGCAAGCACCTTTGACATTATCTGATTTTTACATGTAAAACCAACACCATGATTTTTATCATATATTTTCTCACATCCGTAGCATACCGAAACCCTCCAAGTAAACCTGTGAAAGAACAAAATTCTGAAGGTACTTTTTTTTTTTCTCCTGTTGAAAGAAATAAGTAATGGTTTTCTCTGTATGTACTAATAACTGAAACATGATTTTGATTTTTAAATTGTTTTTTGAAATGGTGTTACACGCCTCACATCAAAAAAAATAAAACATCTGTTGATTTATTGTGCCTATTAACTTTTTTTTATTTTACAAAGCATCAAACTCATTCACAGATACGTCAGAGGCGAAATCTACCGAGAGTTTTGACACTGATAGATTTACAGGTATGTGGCCTTTTCATACATACGTGTACAAAACATTTAATTTCACATGAACTAAACAAGTTTTCTTAACCCTTTATCTATTTTGTTAAATTTATTTCTATAAAGCTAAATGCTTTGTATTTTCTTCTTTTATGCGCTTTTAAACACGTAAGATGTCCTTGTGTAACTAGAAAGGCGTCCGCCAAATACAATGAATTGTGTACCTTATATATAAGTACCTTATATTCAAATTAAAACTAACATCCCAATGTCTGTAACAGTGCAGACGACATATTGTTGCAGATGTTGTAACTTTTACTTTTCCCAGATGCATTCAAAGGCCTTGACAGTGATGAGATCCTAATTCCTAAAGTTGTGGAGAAAGGTAAGGCACCATTAAGGAGGAGAACCATGGTGATGGATACATGCAGCAGGCTGGTCCAGGACCAGGGGAGCAGGCAGCAGGGCGGGCCGCAAGGGGCACACCGAGCAAGCCAAGAGCGGTCTGATCTTTACAACGAGAAAGGATTGACATTGGATGCTCAGAACGCTGAAAATTTGTCAGGAAAAAAAGTCATCACTTTGATTCAAGACCAAGTGACTAGCCGTCTCCAAAGAAAGGCAGCACGAGGAGGAGTTCATGAGTTAAATGGTATGCTGGCCCCAGGCAGAAGCAGAGCGCTGCTGGATCCAGATAGTTTGGAGGACATTGGCAGACCTGCTCCAGTGGGCAACAGAGGAGATGCAGATTATGATGGTAGGATCAGATTTTCTAAATTTAAAAATAATTGCATTTTTAGAATAATGTTCTGAACATTCAGAGGATGAACAATTGGTTTTAATATTCCCACAGAAACCAGAGAATTTGTCAGCTCTGAAATGTATCCAAAAGGTATAACAACTTTTTTCCCCCACAAGTAATAACAGCATTGTTTGATAAATGATACAGACAGTGATGGCTTTCCTGAACAATCCCTTTTTCCTTTATATTTTAGCACCACCAGAGATGATGCCCCGCAGCTTCTCTGTTCCAGCAAAGAGTCGAGCCTCCTGATCACGTTACAAAGGTGTGTTTTCAATGTATTTAGTTAAGGCAAATGTTTTCTATTCATCCAGTCTGGCTTAGACAACAATGGCACCATACAATGCACATTTAAATTAATTACATTTCATCCTTGTCTAATTATAAGAAGCAGTTTCCTTGCTTTGGTATGTTAAAAATAACGTTGAATAGCAATTACTTTTTTCTCTTTTTCCAGGTTTTATTTCTTCCTCATAATGAGTCAGGGGCCGCCATCTGTTGAGTCATAGGAGGCAGCTCTGTGGCTGCTTCCAAAGACAGTTGCTTGTGGGGCTTTTTTGTCCAAATTTAGATGTTTACATGTATTTTGTGAGGTGATCATGTGGAGAAAAAAGGAGAAATAAAGAGGTTTTGACAATTTTGTGTTTGGCTTACTCATGGAAACTGGTTAAAGCTGCTAAATTGTTCTATTTGGCACAACACATGTGGTGTCATAAAATGTAACAACAAATTAGCAAGACAACTATTTTTGATGATTTAGAACAGAATCTACCTGAGCCTTAAATGTGTCACTTTTATCTCAATATCTAAGGTCTTTGTACGTTCACTGTGAAAATGTGTAAGTAATCTCCTGAAATACACATGCAGAAAAAAAAGGTTGAAAATGGTTTTAAAATGTAGTTTAATTTATGATCCGTTAAATAGAAATACATATTTCAAGACAGCTTAAGGTTTACAAATACAGGAATGGGATGCAGAGAACATCACATTCAGCACACCACAATACTTATATAATAAATCACTTACATTCAAAATAAGCATTTGTGTAAAATATATTTTATCACCCATAATGCTTCAGTAGTATAAGTGGCAAAACAAGAAGTGTGTGGAAGAGTCTGTGGTGTTTTCCAGTGCCCATAGCTTTCAGACATGTTGGGACTTTCCAAAGTTCCATTGTTCTACTTCCTAAAGTTCCGAAGCTCACTGTACACATCTGATTGGACTCCATGTAACTCCTAAAAAAATATTAAAAACAGTTCATCTTGGAATAACAAATAATAAATAATTTAATTTTGTTTTCATATTTGGTGTCTTTGAGGCTTGAATAATAGTAATATAGTTTTGCTTTACCTGATAGGGTGATTCTGTGAGCTCTGTTACCATTTTCTTTGATACTGAAGATGGCAGATTTCTTTTACCTGTTAAAAAGTGTCAAGTTACTGCCCAACCTGCCATATTACCACCAAGAATGCTCACAAATTAGCAGCAAAAGACTCAAAGTTATTGCTCACCATCCCGAGAATCCCAGTCCCTCTTTCTCTTGTGGTGACTTGCAAAGCAGAACACAGAAATAGTGATGAAGATGGTCAGGAGGATATCCGAAGCAATGATGACCATGACAGATGCCATATTTATCAGATAGCAGGAACCACAGTCTGTGAACAAATGAAGACAGTGTAAGTAACAAAAAAACAAAAACACACAATATCATGTTCAAGCATCACAGGAGGAAAAAAGGTTTAAGAAAGCTATACCTTGCTGTCCTTCTGCAGACCCTGAAAGACAGAGAGTTATTAACACCTCAGGTAAGAACAACAGTTAAGAGAGTGCCTCAATATTTTATTGTCAAAACACATATAGAATACCTCTCACCAAACAATGAACCCACAATACACAGAGCGTCAGACATCTTCTTTGTGTTGGTTTTTGGTGAAGGAGGAAATAAGAGAGAGGTCTACGGCCACTGTTCTCTTTCAAACGGCTTTGTCGTCACACCCATAAACAAGATGTTGAAAGGCAGATGTAGGAGAGTCACACTTCACAGAGCTGTCCACAGACGATACTAGCAGTGGTGTGAGGGTTGTCAGTATGTGACTGTGAGGGGGAGCAGGAGGAGGAAGTCCACCGAGAGAGGAGGAAGCTGGTGTGTCTTTTTCTTCTCTGTAATGTCACATTCATCCGAGGGTTGCAGGTCTCATAAACACTGAAATTATTCTGGTCTGTCACATTTGGTCATGAGGAATATGGCCTTCTTTTTGGCTTTGTAACAGTACAGTTGATTCTGCAAATTAACTCGTCGAAGTAGATGCCAAGATAAGGAGCTGTATAAGGTCAGATAAATTTCAGTTTCTGCTGAAATGCATGCTTTCGTATCTCCAAACAGAGCATTTCCTTGTGACCTGTGGTTTAGAGTGGGCGGTTGGCCACAGTCACTGCTGCCTAGTCTGTGAGCCATTGTACAACCACAGGTTTATCTCTAATGCTGATGTCCTGTCAGTGAAATGAAAGCACACCTTCACTGTTTTTGTCAAGGAGACTTTTGCGTTTCATAATGTTCAAATACAAATTATAAAGTACAAATTATTAAATATTATTATTATTGGCATTATTAATTAATTAATTATTAATATAATATATTATAATAGAATAGAATAAATCTTTACTGTCCACCAGGGTGGACATTTTTCTTTGGCTCACCAGACCTACAAGACGGATAAACATGCAAACAACCTCTCAAACATGGTAAGGAAAGTATAAAAAGATGAAATAAAAATATCAGGGTAAAAAATAATATGTATACTTGAATTCCTTAAAATAGAAGCTCAATACCTGCAATACATAAAGAGAATGTATGCATACATGTGTACAGCATATGAACTGAGCACACAACAATGGGAATAACAATTTATTTATCAGCAAAGTGTTCAACAAACTGATACCATAGAAAATCCCATATCAATGAATACAAAAAGTTATATGTAGTAAAAAAATTGGTAACACTTTACAAAAAGGGTACACGAATTACCATGAATTTATGCATGACTTAAAGCTGAAACAATAAGTTAATTGATGCATTAGTTAAGTTATTTATTCATCATTATTTCTGATTTATTAATGATGTTCGTGTCTCCTTCAGTGGTAAATCTGTAGTTAAAGCGGGAAAACAAACTGCAGCTGGCCTCTCTTCCTGTCCACATGCACACATACACACCGCGTCCCTAACCCTACCCCCTCCAAACTGACTGCTTTGGGGACCTTCTTTTTGTGTTTCTTCACCCCAAGCCCCAGTCACCTCAAAAAATCCCTTCATGTAACCACATGTACTGTGTGTTGTCCTGTGCATCATTGTATTGTAATGACAATCAAGTTGAATATTGTGATTATTGTATTCTTGTTTTTCTCCTTCATATGCCGTATCGGATGCTGGTAACTTTAATTTCCTTGCGGGAGTCATCCCAAAGGGATTAATAAGTCTAAGTCTAAGTCTAAGTCTAAGTCTAAAGAAAAAACAAAATTGTAGTGTTGTGAGCATAATTAAGTAAACATTACATCTTCATTTTTGCGGCCCTTCAAATAAAATGCTGACCTGGTCCATCCTTAACGTTGATGAGTAACATTTGATTAAAGGTGGCATACAATTAAATGTATTAAGAATTAAATGAGTATGTTTGCAAAATGATACTAAGGTCACTAAATTTAGACAAAAAAACAGTATACTGCAGATGCATTTTAACAGTTGCTTTATTCACAACACCATAAGGTACTTAAACAGTATGGCCTGAGAACAGTGTCAACCTAAGTAGGATATTTATGAATTTATCTTTTTACTTACTCCTAAGTGTCTGTAAACCTGAAATGTCTTGACAAAAATGTTTTATTTGAGGGAATTCCAACAACAGTTGCTACAATTTGGCACCATAAATAATATCTTATTTATCGATGTTAAAGCTGGACCAGATTAGAACTTTATCTGAAGGACCATGAACATAATGAAGTAATGAAGAAGTAATGTTGACTTAATCAGAATTACAACACCACAGTTCAGTTTTTTTGCCTGTCACTTTAACTACAGAGTTGAAGAACAGTAGTTTAGTATCAATTAGAAAACCAAGCAGGTGAGGTGCAATTTCTGGATTTCACAGGGAGATAAACGGTAGGTGTCAGTGCCATCAACAAAACAGGGAAAGACAGGGATGTACAATGAAAGCATTGAGCAAAGAAATTGCAAAGAATTGAACCTTGAGGTATTTAGATTATTGGGGTTGATGACAGAACAGGAGAAAAGAGATTTAAGATTTAAAGATTAAGATTTAAGATGCCAACTGCAGTGCAATGCTGTCAAAAGCTGCCCTCAAGACCAATTGTTAACTCTAAACAATTACAAGCTAAGGGAGATTTCTCATGCACAACCAAACTGCAACAACTTCCAATATGTTGTAAAGTGAGAAGAGACAGATTAGCTATGAACCTTCCAATCCAATTCCTCTTGAAAAAAACACTTAGGGTTATTTATCTGAAAGTGTTTCCGCTGCATATACTAGAAAAACACAGCGAACTCTTAGACAAGAAAATCAAACAGATATTGAATAGATGTGGAATTGGGTTTGGTTAACATGTTCTTTGTGACTGAAATGGCAGACAGCTGTTTAACCACAGTATCACTTCCACACACTGGGAAATTTAACATCTTCGCCCCAAATATAATCAGGTCACACTGCTCAGATGGCACCTCCATGATAAAACAGATGAGAATAACAATAAGAGAATAATAATAAGATTGAGATAACCTGCCCATAAAATAAACATGTGAACCACACACAGATGCACGAAATAGTATCTATTGAATGTCCATTCATAAAAATCTTACCAGACACGGAAGTACCATGTACTTGACATGTTTTTCAAACATTTATTTTATACATAATAAATTCAGTGGTTTGTCAGATGCTGCACTGTAAAACATCCATGTAAAATCACTGGGTCTGTCTTCTAATTTTGGAAATCACTCGCATCAATGCAGCCTTTGATAATGAAAATATTTCTACATAAAATCTTTTGGGCCTATTGAAATACAGCATTGTGCTACCGAAAGTCAACTGCAGATGGTGCTGTATGGTGGTGTTACAGTTCCAACATTACATTAAACTTGAAAGCATTCAGAGATTTATATTTACAAGGTTGGGGAACTTGACAGTCTGACACACCTCTTGATTATTAGGTGTTGCAAAATGACTCCAAGCAAATAGATCGAGACCACAAACCACATTGTAATGCCAAGCAGAAATGTAATATGTGCAAGACACTCTACTTGTGTTTATTGCAACAAAGGTTTAATGTAAAAAAAATCAATTAATCTTTTAGACAATTTTGTAATCCTTTTTTTTTTTTACAAAACAGGATCTTAAAAAAATGGACACAATTTTATAATGTACAGCATCATCTTTAGATTAGCTCTTGCAGTTGGCCCGCACATTCATATACACTTTATTAGCTGTGAAGAGATGAGAAAAGACACACAAAAAGAGAGAGTTTAGTTTTTAACAACAGGAAAGAAATGTGTGCATGATAATTAAACAGGAGTATGAAAAGGCATGAGCCCATGAGAAAGGCTGGCCCCTCACAAACCTTTTCATCTACACTTAATTTACTCACACAACATTGCAGATATGAACACGACAAAACCTAACTCATTTCAGCCATATAGTCTCACCATTTTCTATCTTCTGACGCCTTAAACTGGCACATCGGTAGGTGACAATGACAATGATAAGGGTCAGCAGCACATCTGCACAGATGATGCCTGCTATTGTCCCCGGCTCGAACCTGTAGCAGGACACAGTGCTCTCTGGCAAACACAGACAGGCAGAAAGGAGTGGGATGGAAGATGAATTATAAGGCTGACTGGAAAAAATGATTCATCAGATATAGTAGTCTGGGTATGCAATTGTGTTGCTTGTTTTTCTAAATGTAACATTTATAAAAAATTGAATTTCAAAGTTTTGCGTGTCTTCTTTTCGTTGTGGGTACCTGTGAGCGCCACAGCCAGGTCTTAGAGAAAGAAAAGAAACAAACATGAAAACATGAGAGATTCTGCCATATTTTTGCCATTGATGCCATACATCACACCTCTGTCAGTTAAGTTTCCGTTGAGCTAAATGTCTGTGGTTTCATTTTCCTGTGTAAGACCACTTTAAAATCAATGTGACAGCAGAGCAAAGCTATGAAAATGTACTTACTGGACAGAAACATTAGGAAAACGATAAAGAATTTGTAGTGTGCCATTGTCAAGTTTGTCAACTCAGTCGTGAGTCTTCTGAAAGACAAAAAGAGGTCAAACTTTAAAAAACTTTAAAGAAAAAAAATTTAGAAATACATTCACTAATGTCATATCCTTCAAATTACATTGTGTTTCATTACAGTGTCAAAGTTAAATCACCTGTCAACAACAAACAGTCGGGTTGACCTTTTGATTCTGCAGCAGTGAATAAAGAACTCCTTTTTCACAATGAGTCACACATCAAGGGGGAAGGCATTTGACAAAAAAAAAACAAGAAAATCATGAAGAAATCCTTAAACGAGCTGTCTAAAATCATCATGATATCAAAAGATTGAGCTTTGTTAACTGCATTTTATTTGACAGAATCGGTATTTACAGACTGTTGAATAGAACAAACTTTCACCAGATAATCTGGTTGTATGTCTTTAATCTAAAACTACATACACAATAATTTTGTTGTGACTTGACAGCCACATCCAAATGAATGAATGGTTAAAAGTTGGGATGAGGAAGAAAAATCTGGTGTGAGATAAGATCCTCATACCTGTGCTCCTTGGGCTGACCTGCTGTCTGGAATCTTAACGTTGATGTGACGCTGTTTCCCTTTAGTTTTCACTTTTGAGGGCTGACGTCAAATTTTCTTCCTTCCTGTTTGTGTTTGTGGAAACACAGTGCGAATTTATTACTGGTGGTAGCAGAGTAGGTACACATTATAGAGAAATAGAATAGCGTACACTGATGGAAAATGAAATGTAATGCAAATCAATGTAATCCATCAATACAATTAAATAAATACACAATTTAGCAGTGGTGGAAGAACTACTCAGATGTTTTACTTAGCCTGATAACAAAGAAGCATTAAATGGAAATCTTCAATTGCAAGTATCTCAAAATTGTACTTAAAGGTCCCATATGGTGACAATCTACAGTACTTGAATGCATGTAGTTTGTTGCATTGTAGCACTGCAATTCACACATGTGCAACAAGGTCTCCTCTTTTTCCGCCCCCTCAAACTGGAATATACTGCAGCAGGATCTAAAGCTGTCCAGCTTGATCCCACTAGGGGGTTTTTGAGGGTACAGAATAAGGCAATCTTGTAAACTTTGTTTTTAGTGTTTTAAGTCTTTTGTAGGCTTTTTCATTAAGAGGGGCTCAATGCAGTTTTGGCCATTTCTTTGCTTTTTGTTTGCAGGTTTCTCTTTAGAGCTCCCCCTACAGCTTTGGAACAGATATTTGGCAGAATATTTGGGAAGCGAGATGACCACCATTCAACTCGAAAAAGTCATGTAACCATTCCAATGACTCCAAAGCTGATTAAATAAGGCACATTAAGGCTGAATCCCATTTCCCCGTCTTACCCCTACCCCTTGGCCCTTACCCCTACCCCTTGGCCCTTGAAACCAAG
>NC_048412.1:14646839-14670139 GCF_013103735.1 Etheostoma cragini | reverse complement strand
TGTCACAAACAGGTCTCTCGTTAGTATGAGACCTTGTGTCTCAAACGATCACCTGTGTTAAAGGTGCTCTAAGCGATGTTGGGTGATGACACTTCTTGTTGACTTTCAAACAAAACGAGACTAGCTGGCCCCTCCCTCCTCTTCATTGTGTCCCCTCCCCCTCCCTTCCGCGCGCTAACCCCCCATCCCCCAAATCCTTCTTGTCAGTTACTGGCTGGAACACTATTTGTTATGCTTTGTGGTGCAGATTGGCACAGTTTGTTTTTGTTGCCATTTGTGGAGCCTGGGCTGTCTACAGAGACTGCGTTATATTTTATAGTGTGTTCAGGGGACAGGCAGCTAGCGAATAGTAAGGACATGTTTGCTGTATTTGACAAAAAATGTTGTAGCCTGAAAAAAGTGTGACATCACTTAGAACACCTACAATGAAGGTTCCAAAAAGGCCATCCCTAAATTCCCTAAACTGTTGTTTGGGAAGCACACCGTGAAGAAGACTGTCCATGCCACTACTCATGGGTTGCTTCTCCCTATGTCTTTTACATTTTCTATTATGAAACAGCCAGTAAAATAAATAATTTTTAAATAATTTTGCAGAAGAGTGCCTTGAAATTCCTTTCTTTCTATACTTAATTGAATTCCCGACCCCAAAGAGCCCCTTCAAACATCTGACTGAACTTTCTGAGCACCCCGGACTTTGTATTCTTGCCAAGGCCATCCCTAAATTCTAACTCTTGACTCTTCCTTCAATAGAAGTGATAAACTCACATGGATTCATGCTTTTATATTATGTCTCCATTCCATCACCTAGGCATTCAGATGGGCTGAATTCAGCTTGAACATCCTGCAGGGGATTCATCTGGTATTTTGCCTGGTAAGTTGACTTTCAAACAACACAATTAACTTTGTGTGGTTCTTATTTGTGTTCATTTTAGCTCAGCAGTGCCTTTAAGGATTAGATTAATCTTGACACCTTGTGACAGCAGATGGTGCTGTGAGGCATCTATGAACAGCATGCATCAACAAAAAACTAAAAAAGCTTCACACACTTTTGTTTCTCATTACATAATCATGGTCTAGTCTCATCTAAAATCAAACAGACCAACTTTGAAAATGTCCAGATGGGGGCACTATAGAAACACAGACTTTTGCATATCTCTGCCAAATTAAATGATTTTAAAAGTGAAACTATAGATTCCTGTTTGGCATGACACTCTGAGGCTCACCAACACATTTTGCAAATATTGGCCACTAGGAGGCGCTACAAGTACGGAAAATGTATGTCTCATGAAGGCCCATTTGCTTTCTTCAAACCAAGAGATAGGACCATAGAGGGCCACTCCTGAGGCCACATTTTCTGTACAATGGTGTACTGATTCGTCAAAGTGGGCGTGGTCTATTGTAACTACATTTGGATTCGCGTCTTACACTAATGTGAGTAACTTTAAATTTACAAGGGTAGATAAACAGTTACCCAGTAGCAGTGTATAAAGGTGCTGTGGGTGGGATTGTGAAGATCCAGGATTTGAATGTCTTCAACTTCTTAGTCCCTCCCCCCCTCTCTGCTGAAGCCCACAAGGTCTCCTAAGCCCCTCCCCCCACAAGGGAGAACCAATACTTGTGCCAGAGCAGTAATTGACAAGCAGTTAGACACCCCCTCCCCCCAAAATCACACTACAGGTTGTAGGTGGAGCCAGATTTTTTTTTACATGCTTGTGTAATTCTACTAGATCACAGGGTCTTTCCTCTGAAAACATTGTTATATAATTAATGTCATCTGAAAAATACAGATTATCATTATTTTAGCAAAGTTACAGTTAATTTGTATATTAAGTTTGTACTTTTCTTTAATAACCTACACATTGCTATTTTTTTCCCAATCACAATCTACATTAGTATTAAAGCTTATCAACTTTTGATTCTGGTATCATTTAGTTTTCAGTAATTGTTTGTAAACACATTTGTGTTATATTTACATGGTAAAACCAACCGGGGTCATTTTTAAATTAAAAAATAATAATAATTGAAATAAACCCAAAGTCATTAAACAATGACACTTTTTGATTTATTTGATCTTCATGACAAGTACTGAGATTAAGCAATTTGTAACAATTTCAATGACAAAGAAAGTTAAAAAATCTGAATGATGAATTAAGCATCTGTGAGATTTGACAAAAAGGTGTCTTCAGCTACCCCAGTTAATAGGATACCCATGTCCATGTTTCACCTTTGAAACAAACTGTGGACCTGAGGCACATCAACATTTCAAGATTTTCATTACAGAAAATGAAAGAAACGTCTCAGAACACACTATTTCACCCTTTCACATAATAGTTTATCTAATTTCTTATCTGGTTACCCATTTTTCTTTCCAGTTACCTTTTTAATTCCCTAGTCTTGGCTGCATTTTATGTAACATTTGGACAAGTTGTGAATTTGTTTCATTTTTTTAAATTCTATGTTTTATGCCACTATATTTCTAAACATGTTGTTTGGAAATTATTTATGGAGCAGATAGACATTGAAATGTTTAGTCATTTGGTCAAAAAATAGTCATCACTGTGTTCCAACATGATGTCTGGATGTTGGTGTTTTTTAGGTGACACAGAGCTTCCTGTGGGTCTGTGTCTGTACAGGGTACCGAAAATAAATTAGATTTCACTAAACACACAAACTGCAAGCCAAATAAACAAAACAGTAGCTATCAACTATCAAAATTCACAACACAGGAGTGGAAACTGTTCTTCATCTTATATTGATTGGCAGGTTCATTCATATACAGTGTAACAAGTTATGGATGTTTTCTAAAGCTGAACATATTTAGTTTAATTGGGAACATTTGTGTTGATAAAGGAGTAAAGTATATTTTCACTCAGGATTAAAAAGCTAAGTTAATAAACATGAAATTAAGACTTTGTACGGAATAAGTCAAAGTTTTCATTGGATATATGTACTCTGTATTCCTTTTGGGGTAAGAAAAGGAAGCCTGATTGGATATGGTTTTTCATTTTATAAATAAAGTATGTATTTTGTAATTTTATTATGTTGTTTCAGTTGTGTGTGGTTTGTTAATAAAAAAATATTGAAGATTTTGATTGAAGAATTATTAATTGTTTGTCATTCAGTATTGTAACATTGCGTTGAACGTAATATGGATTAATTGATGGAATTATGGATTTACTGATTTTGAGGCACTATACTTGATCACTTCTAGGGCTTCTCACTTAGAGGCAAATAGTGCACTTTTCACTCCACTACATTAACTTGAAAGCTAAATTTGAACTAATGTTTTTAGACTAATCATGAACCTAAACCTGAGATTATTTTATAAAGTATGATACATTATTAGTAGTAGTAGATAACACCAAACAGATATCTCATTTGTTAGAATTTGTTAATGCCGGAACCAGTTCTAACATTAAAATGTTACTTACACCTAATGCATCATCATAAACTAACAATTAACTAAAAACCTCTGTAAGAAAAAAGATTTTATCGTAGATTTTGACCCAGAGAAAAGATACATCAGGGAAGACATCACAAGGGTAAAAAAAAAAAAAGTATTTCCACATATTAATTCTTACTTTAAATTAAATAATCGAAAAGTTGATTCCACCAATGTCCCTAATCATATTGTACCTTTGTGTTTATTGTGCCTACTATCACTTCATATTTCATTCTCTACACTTTAGCATGATACTGAGTGTGTGGCTTCCCCTCTAGAGGGCGTGGAGCAGCTGGGGGCGGTGATGGGGAACAACGTGCTCTGTGTACAAGCAGACAGCGATAAGAGAAGCACTTCATCACAGAACATAACAGATCACTCCACCCCGATTTGAACAGACTGGTGACCGAGAGGACGACCTGTTGAAGATTTCAAAGCAACGTTTCTGACATGCACTTTGATAAATGTGAGTAAGTGTAAGCTTTTAATTTGTTGTTTAAATATGGGCATAATACAAGTTTTATCATTTGTGGGTTTTTTTTGTGTTTTTTTATTTATTTATTGAGTGTAGCTTTATTGTTGATTGGTTTGACAGCAATGGTGACAACTATTCCTTTTAACTTACTGCATTTCTGGACAACATACTTGTTTTCAATATTTATACCATTGTGTTATGGTGTTGGTGGCAGCATTATAATATAAACTCATTCAAATTTAACATTACACACAAAACCCTTCACCACAAACACATTTGATAGAATTAGTTTTGACTATTTTGGGGAGTTTAGATCCTGAATCTGATAGAAATAATCCACTGTACACTGTGATTGTGTTTTCAAATGGGACTGTGTTTCTAGTCAATAGGGCAGTATGTATTTTAGATTAAATACCTCTCTACTGATGAAGGTTGGGTGACACCATCAACCTTTCTCTTGTTTTTGTTGAATGACAGCATTCATTCTGGTGAATCCAAGAGTTAGGGCATCATTTGGGGAAACCCTGATGCACCCCCACCCCTGCTCACTTGTTTTCATTTCCCCTTTTTAATTAATGCCAGACAAGCAAACTGTGTGACGTGACAACTTAACTTTCTTTGTTTGTGCCCTGGCGGACACAGGCTTGAGTGAGTAAATATTTTGTCGTGCTCACTGGGTTCTGTTAAACCACAAAATGAGGAAATTGGCTTTGCTCTGCACGGCTTCTTTCTTTTTGTACCGAGCGGGCCAAATAAGAAAGGTCTTTGGAATCCCCAACCTCCCACGCACATGACTCAATGTCCAGGGGTTTCCACAAGTCCTATTTGAATAAAGCACAGAGTAGCCCAAAGTGGTGTGTGTGTGTTTGTGTGTGTGTGTGTGTGTGTGTGTTATTCTGTCTACCACTTTTACTAGGCTTATGCTAAGCTATGTTTATTATTGAGGTCACAGTGGTTGTTGTTGTTGTACTGGATTGCATTATATTGAAAAGTGTTTCTACTATTAAGCCACTGTGGGCAAACTATTAGGAACACCTCTCAATAAAGTGCACTCCACTACAAACCACAACGACGTAAACATGTACCTAAAGATATACTTCAATCATAACAGTACCATTGTTACCTTTGCAAAGGAAGAAGCTGTTGTATTGGATCACATTAGATTGTACAGTGTACCTAATGCAGTGGCTGCTGAGTGTAGATTGTGTAGTTACAGGTTGCAGCATTACATCATCTGTAAAAAAAAAAATAAAGGTGGCCTTTTATTGTAAAGATCAAATGAGTCAGGGTTAAGTAACCTATAGTGACACCTTCTGAACCTGAAAATGAAATGTACTGCCGGCTGTCATATGTTCTGATAAAATGACCTTTAATATTGTGGGGGCTGGCAGGTCACACACAGTGCATTTTTGTTACAGGTTTGATTTTGAGAAAGAGTGAAGACACGATTAACGATTAGAATCAGAACCCCATCAACACACATTTATCTCTCACTCGTGGAATTTGCATATTTTGTTTTTGGAAGTACACCCTCTTTGTATTTGCTCTGGGGAACAGAGCTGTCTTGTCCCTGTGTGGCACGTCACAGCAGTCAACATTCACATGCTTAAAATAAAAAAAGAGCACGTCTCTGTTCTTCTTTTGCTCTGCCTCCTAGACATGTTGGTACAATAGAAAGCACAAGGCGACTACACGTGTGGAGGTGACGTGCCTGTGACATACCAAAGACAGGAAGATGTGGTTTGCCTCTCTGTTAGCGTAACGGAGCGAGACAGGAAGATGTCATAGAAAATGAGGCAGTGGCAATCCCATGCTAAAGGTTTTCTGATTAATCTGGTTTTGCACGTCCGCACAATCTGTGTTCCTAATGGAGGAGGTTTCTCAAGCTTTATCTTTGTACTCCGGTTCCACACACAGGGTGGAAATATCACTTTATCTTTCACGTGTGGGGTGCAGTTTTTGAGGAAACAACCTGTGTGTCAGCTGGAAACATCAGAATTCTGTTTTGTAATATCTTTTTTCCTATTTCTCACCTGTTTAATGGAAATGATACTTATTTTATCAGCAGGGGAAAAACGTATTCATAGTATAATGGATTTGATGTTCATAAAAAATAAGCCACCAGGGAGAAAGTGAGCAGGCAGATTCATCCACACGATATGTTCTCACTCTAAGAATTTATTCAGCTCTTCTTAAAACTACTTAAAAAATGAAAAGTACTTAAAATCAAAGCTTTCACTGCTTTCATAAAGCAAAGCCCTTCTTTATGAGATGTAAAGTAACATGTTAATATACTCCAGTGGGACTAACACTTACACTTTACATTACCATCTATTCTGTTTATTTTCTACAATACATATTTTGTGACTCTTAACTACAAAGAGTGAGAGAGAGCTAACAACATGATAAATTTCAGCTTTTGTTTAAAAAAATGATAAATACCTTTTGGGTATTGGCTGTTGTATGGAAAAAGAAAGACATTTCAAGATAAACTTTGGGCTCTAAGAAATTGTGAATCTTTTATCATTTTTTTTTTACATTATATAGACCACAGAATTAATCAATAATTAAAAAAGAAATCACCAAATACATGGAAAATGGAAAAAGTTATTAGCTGCAGCCCTAAGTGTTTCTAGTCCAAACTCTTTTGCTCTTCAATACCCTTAACATGTAAACAAAATATATGACCAAATAGTTATTCTTTTTCAGCGCCAAAAGAGAAGCAGTGTTGCACTCTGCCCACAGTGAAGAAACTCTTGGAGCAGAAGCGAAGGCGTGAGACATCATCTGTGACCCCCTCCTGCTCTACGGCCAGCACAAGTCCTGCTCCTCCAACTACTGTCACAGTAAGGCTGCAGACATCAGCATCTCACTAAATATAACATCACAAATGTTGTTTATGATTTATCTTTTTTTCTTTCTCCTAGCAGTTGTCTTCAGCAGAACCATTTACCTGTACAGGTGAGAGCGGGACAACTTCTGAAAAACGCTTCAAAGAATAAGTCTGGTGATATACAGCGTGACATAGGTTGCCCTAGCACCCCATTGTTTCACACACTCTATCCTTCTGCTGGAAATACTTGTCAGTGCACCACATCCATCGCAGAAAACATTAACATCATTAACTCCTCGTTTTACGATGTTATTTAGTCTTAACAAATGTAAATTTGTGTTTGTGTTTGTTTCTTACTGGGATTTATGTCTATGTCTTGGGCCTGAGTGCCACGGACAGGGCAGGAAACACATTGTTGGTTTTGGTCTTTTCATGGGATTTGTTGACAATAACAAAAATGTAAAACATCACCAGACTTGTCCTTCTAATTGTATGATGCAGTGATAATAGTAATAAGTGTATAGAGTACAAAGAGTATAGGTGTGTGTGTGTATATATACTGTGTATTACTGACTGAGTCCTCTCCATTCTAGGCGCATCAAACAGCTATTCAGACATGGCAGTGAGCTATGAACAGTGGACCCCAGCACCAGAGTCTACACTCAATTACTACCCCAGTCATCCAGGACCCGGCTATGCTGCCTCCTACAGCCTCCCAATGACATCTGAATATGGCACGCAACAGCAGGTCCCAGGGTTTGGAGACACAATGCCTCAGACATATGTAAGAGAAATCCCTTCGTTGTGCATGTTCAATGGACGTGTTGTATGTATATCATACCTTAATAATGGTTTGACCTTCATGACCTGGATTCTTCTGAGCAGGACTGCCCAATGACAGTCACAGATCCCAGCATGGTTTCGTCTTGGTCCCTTCTGGGTCCCAGTCAGACGACACAGTTGAGTTTTGGTTCGTCGATGGATGCCACCAAGCTGGAAGAGGCCAGGATGCTGCTCAGCGGGATGGACTACAGCAGAGCCATTGGGCAAGATGAAGATGGAGACACGTGAGTTCCTATGAGTGAATGCATGTGCGTGATTATGTGATTTGTATGTGTTTCAGTATATCTGCCAGAGAGGTCCAAGAAAAACAATACAAACACAAGAATAAAAAAAGATTGCATGATTACAATAAGCATGCGCGCACGCACACACACACACACACACACACACACACAACCATCTTGTGTGAATGTGCATATGTAAGTATATGATTTATTTACTTCCATAGGAGTTTCGTTTTCAGTCACAGGCTACAAGTGAGTACTATGTGTGCAGTTTGGTAATCCTAGAAAGATGTAAATGAGTCAGCTGATCACGCTTGATGATTAGAAATGCTAATACAATGGAGAGACTAATTTAAATGTGAAAAGGAATAGTGTAAAATCAATTGTGAGGATTTTCACAATCCTCCAGCCTAATTTAAAACGAAATCATTCTGTGCTCTTGTTCGGTCAGAATCCTGCATATCTACACTGCAAAGGGGCTCAGGGAGTGTGCCTTTGCTGCTGCAGAGAGGCTGAGGGAAATGGGCGGCGGGCTTGATGCCAAAGAACACAGAGGAAAGGTATGACCATAAACATCTTCCAAAGTATGCAAATTACTTTTTTTTTCACAAACATCAGCACAAGATTATAATTTCTCTAAATAACGTTGTATGATGAATTAAATGTGCTTTTGCAGACTGCTCTACTGGTGGCGGTGACAGCAAACCAGCCGGAGATTGTGCAAGATCTGCTGTCTTTTGGAGCGGACATCAATGCATGTGATGTTAAAGGGCAGACTGCTCTTCATCTGGCTGCTCACTATGGTTTACCTGTGGTTCTGCAGGTAAAGCAGCAGTAGTACTAAAGTAGTTTGGCATCACTATCACTATACAATGAGATGACCATAACAATGATTCATCTTCCTTTTTTGCAGGCAATTCTGACCAGCAGGCCGGCTGTCAACTTGGAGGCACGCAATTTTGAGGGTACCTCAATCTCATTACAAATGATAAATTGACTGGGAAGTTGTGTTAACAGCATATTATAATTAGGACTAAGTACCAATATTTACATTATTAGACACTTAATTCAAACCTCTCCTTCTTTGCCTCAGGTATGACTCCTCTGCACTGTGCAGCCATTTCTCACAGTGATTCCATGAAGGCGTTGTCTAGCAGTGGGCTGGCAGATGTTGGTCTTCAGACCAAGGCGGCGGAGAAGCTTTCCTGTGTGCAGATGCTTCTCAGCGCAGGGGCTTCCCTGTTCAGCCAGGTACAGTACAGAGCTTCCTTTTTAGAAGGTCATGTGAGCTGCTTTGCTCGTAATAAGCATGGATCACTATACTGTATGTGTCACAATGAATGCACAATAGATTAAATGAATAGACAGATTAGTATCCTGTAGGTTGCAATCAGGTACAGTCCAACATGTTAAACCCTGACCTTTCAGTCACAATATACAGTTCATAGTGGAAGTGCCCAAGTTGCCCAAAAACCATGGTGATGTCATAGTACTCGCCATTCCCCCATCAATCTCTCTTTTGTTTTCTCTTCCTTGTTTGATGGTTAAATGTCTCAGTTTGACCTGTGGTTTCATTATGATATGTGTTACATCACGTTCAATTCTCTAATTCCAGGAAATCAAAAGTAACAAGACTGTGTTGCACTTGGCAGTAAAGGAGGGGAACATTGATCTGGTGACTTTTCTGCTGAGGATTCCCCTGTCGAACATGAAAGACTTTGTCAACTTGAAAGTGAGTTGTACACGGACACAAAATTCCAAATGGATTAGAAATATGCATGTGTCTGTGCGTTTATGTGCATTTACAAATACATACTGTTTACATAGCTTACTACTTTCTCTTTTTGCCATAGGCACATGGTCATACAGCCTTACACATGGCAGCTGGTCTCCATGGTAACCCCCACCAGGAGGAGATCCTGCAGCTGCTGCTGCGCAGAGGAGCTGATCCAAGTATCCGCAACCTGGAGAACGACCAGCCAGCGCACCTGCTGCAGAGCGGCCTCCAGGGAGAGCAGGTGAGCTGCCCATCATTTGAATGCATCTGTGTGCTGTTTAGTTGGGCTGTTTCCGTTTTCGATCGAGAGTGATTCATTATTATCTTAATTTATGTTTCAATTTCTAGCTCAAGCTCATGCTGAAGAAACGAAGTGCTTCCTCTCGCCGACGTATCGTGTCCTTGCAGGACCAATAATGATTAGAAAATCCCCACCTGTAATCCCCATTTGGAGGGAATGAGTCTATAAGATGTTGCCTCTGTTAGAAGGGGATTTACAGTTCACTGTTATATTGCTTTGGGAGTCTCTGGCCTATATTTTGTTAACAAACTACTTTGGCAAATTAATCTCCAGATATAATTCACATTGGATTAGACAAATGATGCTTTAATGCATAAAGCTTAAATTACCTGTGATTTAGTGTCAGTGTAAAAACATGCTTTATTTATTTTTTTACGCACAGGCTGAAGTATTTATGTGTAGGCGAAGCATTTCCTTCCAAAATGTGATATCCGCCTTTGTTTTATAAAAAATCCTCACGTTTGAAAGATCTGACAAATTTAATTTATGTATTTATTTTTTGTTAAGTGGATATTTAACATTTTGAAATGAAATCCTCTAAATATAAAGAAAGAGTATAAGTTTCTTTTTCCGAAAAATAGGCTACACTCCCAGTTTATTGTTGATTTCTATGAAATCGTTTGAATGACTTTCAGGACAGTGTCCCTGAAACCCCAGTGACTCTCTTGTCAAAACCCCCCATCATGAAGTGATCATGTTGATACACAGAAATGGGTTTGATTTTAGTCAACATGTGTGCTTTTGTTAAGAGTGCATGTGTAAAAATAAGAAGCTCACATAATTTAACTTTCTTTCTGTATGTGTGTAACATCAAGTACAATTTTTCTTTGTCGAAAAAGAAACTTGAATTTCTAAAACTATTATGTATTTGATTTTGATATTGGAAACTGATTGTGTCAAAGAATGTTATTATCACAGAGACATTACATAAGCGTGGTGACAAATTGTCTGACTAATTGTACATTTGAGTCATGAGTCATGAATAAAAGTACAATAACACAGTATTTAAAGTTCCATCTGAATCTTTTGATGTTTAGGGCACATTTGAACAGTCCCACTTATATTTGGCTACAGAAATTAGCAGGATGGAAAATACATTGTCCCACTAGAAAGGGATGGTGTCATGAAGATTTAATTTTTCAAGCCTTATTTCCATAGAGGTTTACTACCATTACCTTAGTCACAGGTCAAATGAGGTTGTGTTTGAATGTAATTTGAATGATAAAAAAAGATTTGAGCTGTTACTCACTTGTGTGTCACCTCTGTAAATTTCTGTGAAGCAAAAAGGAAAGATCAGTCTTATGTGTAAACACCATAATGATAATATTGTCTAATATCTACATAACATTTACGTCACTTTGGATATTTTTGAACAAGAAGATTATTAAAAACACTGATAAAATCCTGTTGATTAGACCTTTATTTGAAACAGTGGTCTCAATGTTCAGCTTTACAGGTAGTAACATCATTTGTAATACCTTTGCATAAGGTTTAAACACAAAATAACGGACGAATAGTAAAACAAATACATATGTCACTCATTTGAATATTTTCAAAGCAGTTTCAAAATAAAATACATTAGGCTACTGTATATTTTCATCAAGATACCAGCTATTTTCTTTTAGCATGTTATGTTTGGCCTATTCTATTTTGGGTTCTTTTCATTACTCTGCCATGCTAAACAAGTAGATATCAACAGAAATAAAGACAAATAAAGGCAAAAGACAATTGTTACGATTGATCAACGCATGCTACTCTTTGTTTCGAGCTGCAGATTTTGTATATAAATATTCCATCATGCTCTTAAGTTAATTGTTTTACAGGAGTAACATGTAAGGAAGAGATACAACAAGTGTTGCATTTCTTAAATTAAAAGTACCATATCAAATCGCCTGGTTGGGAGCATTTGTTTTACTATATTTTTTTATTTTAATTTCAACACTCACACAATTCTGAGAAATCTGTAGATAGATATTTCACCCCCTTATTTTGAGAATTTCTACAGAAAACATTTGGAGACTTAAAGAAACCAGGTAAGGATGCATTGGAAAACCCTGTTTATTGCTCATCCAGCTGGCAGAAGTATATTAGCCAGGGATTGCTATACAACTGGTGTGTCTGGGTATGTATTTTCTGCCGTGGCTCCTGTATCGCCTTCCTCCCTTTCGAGTGTATAAAAGTTTTTCTATACAGTTTGAGGAGGCACTGCAAAAGAAAAGAAAACAAATAAGAGAGAATGGCAGAGAAAAAGTCAACATCACGTAAGGACCCTGAACAGTAAGGTGAACTAACCCTCTGTCTTTGGTGGAAGTTGGCTTCCAGATGAGCTGGAACTGCAAACAGAAATTAGGAAATTAGTAGACATTTGTGTTTGAGTTTGTGTTTTTTTTTTTATTCAACAAGATTCCAGATTATGAAATACAATTAGAAAACTGTGGCCACAACTTCAACTTGGAGTAGATTGATCAAGGTGTACCCATTATCAGAGTCACATGGTCCAAAAAATAGTTGAAGCCACAGGGTTCTGAGGTAACGGATGTGCAGATATTTGTCCTGTTTAACCAGCAGCTCTATTCTTTCTTCTCCTCTTGCCATACAAGCGGCATGCGGTCAGATCATATCAGATCAATTTATCAATAAACTGCCCACTCACTACCAATACATGAGGAGTGTGATGCATACACTTTGAAAGCAAGCACTGACACAGGGGATTTAACACACTAGGTCTGTGAAAAACCTTTTATGTGTTTTGGGTTGAGTATGCAGAACAGGGAAGGGTTTTTTAGAGAACAGGCATCCAGGGAAGAGAGAGGAAAAGCTGTGGGAAACTCAACTTTTAGTCAAAGTAAAATACTGGAAAATATGTGTTTTTACACTGGTCGGGTATCTCCTTCAAGTCAAATTCATACAGCATGCACAGGCGAATCATCCACTAAACCTTGCACAATTCTTACTTGGGTGAGGATTTTACACATTTTGTGAATTTTTTACCTGTTTGAGGAATGACAGATTAGTTACAAAGGCAAATGGGCTTATGTATGTGTGATTAAGCCTTATTATTTAGGTAATATTTGAGACAAAGTCTAAACTTACTGAGGGCTATTAAAATGCCAGAGAAAAACATGACTACAGCAAGGACCACCCCCGTGGTCCGCAATGTCTCATAATCTACAAGGGACAGAACAATACGGGACTCAACCAAAGACAGCTGTTGGAGTTTATGACGAACTTGGAACACACTGTAGTATAACATTTGATATGTGTAACATGGTGCTTTTGATTTTTGAAAGTAGCAGATGATGCAAATCTTACCATAATCAAAGTCACTTCGGTCTGTGAACATTGTTTCTGCAAAGAAAACGTTGAGTCGGTTAGAGAGAACAGAATATAGGTGGTGAGTGCAGCACCAGTCCCAGCATTATGTTTAAATAAAGGTGTGTTTGTGTCCAGTCCAGCATCATGGAGAGCAAGGTTTGCAGCTCTCCAGATCTGCAAGCTTGGCTCCACAACTCCTCAGAGAGAGAAGCTCAATGCAGCATCTTTACTCAGCAGAAAAAAATGCACCATGCAGAAAGTGGGTTACAAGCCAGCAGCAGGCTACAGTTTCATCACAGCAGCAGAGACAAAAGAGAGCTTGAATGGTAAAATGTGTCTCAAATGTGAATGTGGAGGTTAAAAAGTCACTTGCCATGACTGCTGTTTAATGTTGAATGAAAGGATTTCTGTTCTTATCCAACACAGTGATTTGCCTTGCAGAAATAAGGCTACAGCATGTGCCAAATTGCCTTGCATGTTGCTGAATCCTCTCTCCCAACTGGCTGAGCTGGCAGTTTGCATTTATTTCAACCATTTTCTCTCTGCCATAAAGACTGCCCAGTTGAAGAAAAAGAAGTGCTAAACTTCTTTAGTATTGTTTATTTGTGTATCCCAGTAGGGGATTTACTGAAAAGCTCCCTATGTTAAACACTGATCAATGCATCAGTAAATTGGCTCTTGGCACTGTAGCAGCAATTCAGCAGGCTCATCAACTACATAAATATAGATATAATTAAACTATTCATTACATTCATTCAAATCACAAAAGGATCACGTTATAGCCTAAGAAGTCATTCATTCTCAAATCATACATTTTATAAAGCTCACAAACGTTTCATGAATGTTACACCCTTAAAAATCCCATAAAAGAAAAAAAGAAAAAGATCAAACCTGTGGTGGCCATGGCTGTGCTGTAGAGATGTAGAAGAGCTCCGTCTCCCAGGTATGTAGCAGGTTGCTGGGTTGCAGTTTAACGTTGGATATGAACCGGGGTAACTGGACAGGAAAGCATGCAGAACTGCTTCAGAATCCTCTCTGTAAACTCAGCAAGGGACCTCTGGTGGCCACAGTGAAACATTGCATTGACAGTGGTAGGGTACTCCCAATAGGCTGACTAATGTGCCAGGATGGGGAATACACAGCCCCAAATTAAAGTAAATAGTAGGGTAAACAGATAAATACATCTGAGACATTAAAACTATCTTCAATCTACTGGGTACTTTACAGTATGTGCGAGTGTCTGTGGGATGGGGGTGGTGGGTGTTTACCACATGTGTGATAAATGAAGACATTTTGGATGTTGCTATAATCTGTCTGTGATTGTGGCTTTGGTTTGCAATTCTATAAAACCTATAGAGACAGTTCTTGCATGCACCACTTTCTGCCCCATGTGTTTTCTTTTGTGCAGTGCAGTCAGCCCGTTACTGCAACAGCAGGGAGAAAATAACCTGCACATGCAGCTTTTACATTCACAGAGGCTGCCAGGCTCACTACGGTTGAAATTTGGCTAATAAAACAGCACTGAACACAGAAATAGGTAAAATTAAGGGGATTTTATTTTTTAAACACAGCCTTCTCCAAGTGCTGCACAATGCAGCACATAAATCATTCACACTCACCCTGCAGGGAGTTACTGCTGCATGTGTAACTGAAATGTCTGCAGCGTCAGCAGAAGCAGGAGTGCAGTATAATAGAGGGCTGCTCGCTGGGTTTCTTCTAACAGCAGAGAAAATGAAAAGACGCATAAAAGAGGAAGGAACTTTTTCAAACGTTTTCTTTATTTTGCATCAATCTGAAAGTCATAAAAATACAAATGAGAATCACACTACAATTGCCATATCAAGTTGGCACATTATCTAGTAATGGTAATTAATGATAAAAACAATTTAAAAAGAAAAAGAAAAGAAAAAGAAGGAGCACAGTAACATTATGAAATTGAATGAAGCTTTAGGTGTTTGTGGAAAGATTGTCCCCAGCTGTGATAATGGTATTTGCTGCCACCACATGGTAAGTCAGTAGCACTGTGGAAAAAAAGAGGAAGAGGATAAGTTTCATTTGTTCTGGGGGAAAATATTTTTTAGCTTCCTTTTGTAGAAAATTGACTCACGGATGTTTATAAGAAACTCACCAGATCTCCATTGCTCTTTGCGTCTGCATCTACCAAGTTGAGGAAAGAGTTGGAGATGTAAAACGGAAAATGACAATACATTTACTTGATAGGCATTTAACCTTCCCTCTTTATTATAGAAGACAGAAAAACATTTACCCCTGGAAACCGACTCCAGATCAGGACCACTGGACCTGAGGAACATTAGCAGTTAGATCTATTTTCCAGAAAACTAAATTCTTTTGAGGTCTTGCTTGATTAACCTAACTTCACTTACCTTTACTTGTCACTCTTAGAACAGGTACATTTTCGGGCTGTTTTTAAGGGGGAAAACAAAAGAAAAAAATGATGTGTGTCTAAAGCTGCGACAAAAGGAACATGACACATTACAAAAAGAATGTAACCCCCCTCCCTTTAGTATGAAAAGAGGTTGTTCCAAGCCATGATAGGTCCATGATTACAGTGTTGAGTTTGTGCCGATAAGCCCATCTGGGCAGCAGGCCTTGGTAGGCCTTGTAAGCTTGCAGTTTACCAACCTGAGACTTTATGCATATACCTGAATCACAGCAACACAATACAGAAGCCAGTGTGTGAACTACCATCCAGTCAGCTGCATTCATATCGGGAGAAAGTCTCCGAAAGAGTTTTAACATTTAACTTTTGTGTCTTTTAGACCCACTTAAGTGTGCCTATACACTTCATAGATGCACACTGCTTACTGCATTGACAAAACATATTCAGCATCTCCATTCAACAGTGTCCATCCCATCATGTCTGATCTGTCCAGTATTAGTACAGAAGCTCTGCAAGGCTTCATTCTGCTCTTCATTGTTTTCCTTGCAATCTAATTAAAATGTGATTAATAGTGTTCTGAAGTTAATAGTTGTTCTGAAGACATGCCATATTTGGTCTTCCACTGAAGGATGAAATCTGAAGTGGAGCAGCCTATTTGGCCCACTGACAGGCTTTTTACAGATGTGAGCAGTGTGATGTAGATCAATGTTGTTAAAACTGTAGAAATGATCATCTGAATTTCATAATAAGACCCTACTGAACCCACTTTAAGTGATGTACCTTTATCATCTTCTAAAACAAGCTACAGCCAGAAGCTATAATAGTTTTAAAAACTTTGATTAAGAATGTGCCCATAATGCAGTAATGCGATATTGCTTGCTGAAGTGTTGACGAAGACGTGTACTTGCTGGAATAGTTGGTGTGGCCATTGGCCGGCAAAATATTTGGGAAATCTCAGACCAAGTGAGTGACCTACATACTCTCAGGACTAAGAATAAAGCTGTGAGCATCTTGAAAGGTAACACCCATCCTTATTTCCCTGACTTTGACACTAGGGGGCACCAAAGGGTGCCTATTGCTATCAATAGCCTTGTTTTGACAAGTCCTCAAAACTATTTTGAAGAAACTAGAATGTTCCTCTAGCCAGCTGTTGTCTGCGTTTCCACCAAGGTCTAAAGGCCAGGAAGGCTAGTACACTGATGTATAAAGAAACATGACAGGATGAAGGCAGCTGGTGGTCGCAGGGGTAAACACACTCTGCAGGCTGCAGTTAAGTATGCCTGCCTGTCCGTTTCATTTGCAAAAAACAAAAACAAAATAGATTTTGTCTAACTGTGCTTTAACCGATCGTAACCACTGACAAACCATAATAAATAAGACTCTCTATCTCCCCTGAGACACATCTGCAGCTGGCAGTTCAGTATGGCTGCTGACTCACCAAATCTTTGAATGATAAATTAAATGCAATTTGTTAAATGTCAAACAAGAAACTTCCACGGTTTGCCCTCTTTATGGACTGTTTAATGCACTGCCTGTAAAACCCTGGTGGCTTTTGATGTCACACTTTCACAAGTGTAGATTATTCAGGAGAATTACAGTATTCAGTCAAACAGATGTTCTACTTTTATCATTATTCATCAGTATTACATGCAACCAGTTGGCATTGTTGAAAACTTAAAATTCCCAAATCAGTATCCCTGTAAGTATATTTAAAAGTGTAGTTTAAGAATATTTTTTGTTAAAAATGGAAAATCTCTATTTTGTGTTTCACTAAAAATTAAATTGGAGAACAGTTTACAGATGTAAACACACATGGCAATTTGTCTACTCTAAACCTGTGTATTTAATTACCTATCAATCATTTTAGAGCTGATAGTCGGTAACATTTGGATATGCCAATTTCTAAATTTGAATATACTTTAATCCTGTTGTTTTTATATACTTTTACTTTAATGCAACCACTTCATAACGTGCAGTAAGGAATCTATAGTGATCTAGACTGTGTGGGTCCTAATAAATTATGTATTGGTTGGTTGTGGTTTCAGAACTAGCACTGGCAGTGACAGCATGTGCTGGCTGGTGAGGAGGCACACTGGAAAGACACTGAGTGACGAAATAGATAAGGTATAAAGGGCAAACTGCTGTGATGCACGAATCTTGAGAACATTGAGTGCTGAGATTGAGCAAGAGGCATCCGTGTGCCTTCCTTCCAGACCTCTGGGAGAAACAGAAGCCTACTTGTTTTGGGAGCCAGGAGGTCAACTCACACATACAGGGTCTGTGTGGCGACACCGACACTTACCGATACAGATCCGCTGTGTACTTAAGGTGGTCAAACACTTACTGACAATGAGAGCGATGCCCATGAAGAACAGCACCACAGCGAATACCAGGCCACCAATTCTCAGTGATTCATAATCTGAAATGCATAAAAGTACTTTATATTACTTGCAGAAGGAAATGGTACGTTTTGAGATTCAATACAAAAGCTTTTAGAGGCATTTTACCACATTTTGATTCAAGAGCAGCACTGCAGAAATAATGGTCATGGGACACCATAAATTCCTGTGAGCTGCAGTCAACAAAACTATAAACACTATGGTTGACTTTAACTCTGCGTCGGCTGTCCCAAATAAGGCTTGATATACAGTACTTCTGCTTGCTTATATGCATTTTAACATAATTTACTGTTTATGTTGTTACTAATAATGAGGATCACAGCTTTGTTTACATGCATCCAGCATTGCCTTGGCTAGTATATTAACAAGATGGCAACTATCTGCAAGCATTGGCAAATACATATTGACAACAATAAAAATTTGCTTCGGAATTAATCAAATAAGGTTTTTTCAGCAAAGAAAGCAGGCGTGAAAGCCCTTGTAAACATTGGTCTCAAGGTTGTTGAAACCTATGGAAGGCCAGAGGAGATGAAAATGTCAACATTTTCATAAGAAAAAGACAAAATAGATAAACAGACAAAAATAAACATAACTTTGTGTGAAAGAAATCCTCTTTTTCTTGTGCCCCTCAAATTAGGAAACACTACTTAAGTGGTATTTCAACAGTACATATATTATGGGTAGACTTGTCCAATACAGGTATAAAAAAATGCTTACTGCCAAAGGAAATTGAAAGATAGCAACCAGTAAATTGATGGTTTGTACTCATAAAATATATCAAAGCAGATTGGTAGTCACTCTATGCTCCTAGATGTCTCAGATGGACTGAGAATCAGACCTAAAACCCAGTGGACAGAATTAGAAGTATTCGCAGTGGGACTACTCCAGAAGTTTGGCCTTTGGGGTGACAGTTTTCCATCCCTTCTGAAAAAACAAGTGGAAAATTTCCCAGATGTTTCCTGTGGAGAAGTTTGGCCATTAAAAGGCTGAATAAATCTGCTAAACACTCACCGTAATGAAAAGCACTGTCATAGTCTGGTAGGAGAAAAGAGACAGATGAAACAAATGAGAAGCAGATTTACCCACTGACACACTTCAGAGAGCACTCATGATATGACAGCTATTCAGCACTTTCAGGGCCTCAGTCATCCATCTAGTCATTAGCCGGGTTGGTGCCAGTGCCAATTTATATGCCAGCTAAAATGAGCACAACTTATCTTAATTTGACTACTGTTCAAATTTTACCCACCTTTGTCCTCTTCATCTGCCACTGAGGCTGTGAAAAAAAAAAAGCAACAATCAATAGTCTTTATAGGACACTTACTTGGTGGTGTAAGGGCATGTTAGCAAATGGCAAAAGTACTGGTAGTGGGGCAAATTCACTCTACAATGGCTAAAAAGGTTAGAATCAAACCAAAATGTAAAGATATTACAATACATAAAGTTTAATTCAAACTCAAAATGACCCTCTGTATTATTCTAAGCTACGTATTTCTTGTATTGCCCTAATTTGTTTAAATCTGACTGCCATTAAGCATGTAGAAAAGGGCAGACCCCTCTATGCTTTCACATTTTCCATGTGAAAACACATGTTGGCTGCATTCATGTCATGCTCCAGTCTTTTAAATCTCACTGGAAAGCATACTGTACTTGGTAAAGCACAAAATCACAATTTCTAATTAATGCTCATCAAGAAAACAACCAGATTAATAAAAGAGACAGCTTGACTTTGTGTCATAATAAAGACCCAAAGCAGACATCGTTAATATGATCGCTGGTGTTTGGAGCGAGAACAATTTAAACTTGGAGTAGCACATTGGAGGTTACATAAATACTTTTTTTCACATCATGAATGCATTATTTTTCTTCAGCCAGTCCAAGTAGTTGGGTGCTTATGTATGAACTTCAACAACTAATGTTGAATACAGTACAATTATAATCTGTTAATTATTTCCAAGTGTAATGTTGCCCATTGCAACTATTCCAACGGTTCATAAACATAGGTTTTGATGCTAAAAGTTGACACCCAGTAAAGGAATCATGTCCTTGCTGGACAGGATACAATAAAGTCTGACATGAGTTGTTAAGAATGAGTATGATCGATGAATTTTATTGAATATTATTTTACACGCTCCACATCCCATTTACTGCAGAGTAAAGGAAGAGTGCTTGGGTTAACTTTTACCTAATTTATCAGGCAGTAAAGAAATACTAATGCCAGTCTCAATGAAGCAAAAAACACATTTGATCATATCAGTGCTGACGATCCTTTGAAAATAAAGTTGGACGGTCACAGGCCTTAAAGTAAGAGAGGTTAACAAAGCCAAAGGCAAATCTGTTTAACATCAAGCTCAACTGATGGCATGCAGGGCGCACAGTGAAACAAACCAAAGACAAGGATCAGCATTAACAAAGGGAAACTTGGCAGATGTGTGAATAAATGGCTGCAGTGTAAAGAAAACGTTTACACTATTATGGCATGGCCTTTTCTCGCAGCAAAACACTGACATGGAAATATTCTAAATGGAAATTATAATGAAACTAATATCACTGCAATGCTAACAACAAGACAATACATTTTAAAACACATTTGTGCAAAGTAAACATTGCAAGCAACCATATCCAATCAATCAAATGGCCGTGCGTTGCCAGTTACCACTCTAATGCAGGAAACTTACCTACCAACTCCCTGCCAAATGCTGATCCTGTTACATGGACACATCAGCTCATTTAGTGTGGAGGAACTTAAAAAACACAACCAAAGCTGCAAAAAGGGGGAAGCAACTGAAGAATGCCCCGCTTACACAGGTGGTCGGTTTCAAAGAGGGAACAACGTAAAGCAGCTGTGCGCTTAGTGAAACGGATGCTCACCGAGTGCAGGAGCCAGCCAGGTGCTGAGCGCCACCAACACCACAAGATCCATCGTACCTGCTGATAAGAAACAAATAGAATAATACATAGGAGGAGTAATAGATGGTGTGCACACATTTTGGGGTAATTGCTGTTTTAGGAGGGTAATGTGTTGGGGTGACAAGAGGTTGTCGCTTTTTAAAACGTGATTTACAGATAAACTTTGTAACTCAGACTCCGTTTATAACTCTGCAAATTCAAACAGCATCACTGAGAACAGAGAGATGCCTGTTGTGAAAATCTGTAGCAACTCCCCACTAATACTTCTTAGAAACAGCCAGTTACGGTTAGTGGGGGCTAGCTGTTTTCCAGTAACACTAGGAAATCAAAAACAAAAGAATATGCTTTATTTACCAACTTGTTCATTTGCATTAAAATGCATCTTAAAAAATGATATTGTTACAGCAAAACAAATAGTCAAAATCAAAGCTAAAGTTATCCTGACTTTTATCTCTTTGTACAGGTCAAGCTCCAAAAAACACTGGACATTTCCCATAGTGCATCTGAATAATGCGCGTCATTAGTGGCCCTTTAATGAGACCGTTCAAGGTAGAAACACAAGCTCCATAGGGGCTAGACGCTGCATAACAGTATGCTATGTTTCTTAATGATATGGCCTGACTCTGGGTAAGAGAAGAGGGTCTATTTCAGTACATGGGGCTTGGCAGTTGAGGGGTTCACTGCAAGGCTGGTGTTGTGTTGCATTTCATATTTGGTCTACTTTACAAATGGAGCACGGGCCTCCTGGAACTGTTTTATTGTCTAGTATCTAGGACATTCTTTGAGATTCTCTTACACACATGTGACTCCACGACCACCAGACCACTTCTGCTGGGAAGCAAGACTTGCCACAATTTAATGACCGAAGACCATGGTGGCAGTTTTGTTAAAACCACATTATGACAATATAATCCCAAGACAACACAACACAACAACATGTAATGCAGGTACACACAGCTTTAGCTCCACACTTGCAACAACAACAACAACAAAAACTAAGTCATGGAATATAGTGTTTTGCATTGTGAAGATCAAAGCCTGCGTTTGCAGAGCCAGGGTTTTCAATCCTTGGCCCAGAGCACTGCTGGGGATTCATGCATGACTAGAGTGGGGGTGTTAACATGGAGCTGGAGTGGAGAGAAATGAACACTTCAACCCTGGGAGCAGGATTAACAACAAAGGGCTGCCAATCAGGTTTAATCAAACAAATGCAGGGTGAGTTAGCCCAACAAGAACCAATCTAATGATATTGTTTGATTTCTGAGCGATGTATGAATAGAATGAACTTTAAAAAGATAATTACGGTGGATTATTCCATTCAATTTTATTTATATAGCGCTAAATCACAACAAGAGTTATCTCATTGCACTTTTCATATACGAGCAGGTCTAGACCGTAGCTACTCTGTGATGTTGTATTATAATTATTTGGGAATAACATGGAAAGTTTGCAATAAAAAAAAGGGGGAGTTGCTTACATTAACCCGTAAAGGCAAACCTACACGAGTGCATTCCCACTCTTAAATAGAATTGTGACAACACAACCCCGTTTTCGGTCTCCTTATCGAGTTCACGTTGTTATCCTCGCCAGTTAACGCGATAAAGATTGAAGAACTTTTCACAAGTTGTTGGCTTCAGTGTTTCTCTGTTTGAAAAAACCCGATATTAAACTTCTCAGACGGCGTGGCATTTCTGGCAGGAAAGCCCACCACAGCGCCAACAAAAATGAAAATGGAAAACACTGTGAGGCGATCAACATAATACTAGCCTACACCGTTACATGGAAACAAAAACAAGCCACATGTTACGCCTGTGCATTCAAATTTGTGGGAGCAACATGAGCGGGGACTTGATGCATTTTAAAAGGTGACTCATATGCCTTTGTTTGAAAGTTGGAGCTGGAAATTGTGTTCCGGTTAAAACAAAAAAGAAAATCTCTGCAAGAGAAAAAACCTCTGGACACTGAAATGTATTTCGGAAGTATTAATCTGCATATTACAGCTGCTTTAGGTAATATTTCTAGCAGCAACGACATGGCACTGCTTTCATTTCAGAGCATACGTTTGGATATTTAAATGAACTTACCGTGTATCAGCCTTCTATAAACTAATTCGACTTTCTCAGTGCCAGTGAGCTTTCCACTCGGTAGCTACTTCAGCCAGGAGAGAGAGAATATAATGTGCAAAATCTTCTCTTACTAGACTATAGCTTGCAAAATGAAAAGCAGGGATTAATACGGAATAATTAAATGGAGATTCTTCAGTACTTCGGTTGCACCAAATTAAGCTCTGGTCCTTGGTCTTCCCGGTCTTGCCTCAGGAATGAGAGAGAGAGAGAGAGAGAGAGAGAGAGAGAGAGAGAGAGAGAGAGAGAGAGAGAGA
>NC_048412.1:14646599-14646808 GCF_013103735.1 Etheostoma cragini | reverse complement strand
GGTGATTGTGTGAGTGCTCACCCAGTGGAGTTCCTACCTAAACTACCCTGAACTCCCCTAAGCAGTAAACAAGTAGTAGAAGTAAACAGCACAAGGAGAGCTACAGCACAGTGCTAAAAATAGATTTCTTCCATGCAGTTTGGCTCCAGCATTCATAGTAAAACAAAACATTCCTAATTAACTGTAAATCACGCTCATCCCCCCCCCCC
>NC_048412.1:14618744-14646589 GCF_013103735.1 Etheostoma cragini | reverse complement strand
CCCCCCCCCCCACACACACACACACACACACACACACAAATATAAGAGATCACAAGCAGCCTCAAGCTGTAAATTACACTGTGGTGAAATGTACAGGCTTTGGAGAGAAGCACAGCACAGTGAAGTGAAAGCATAAACAGTGGTGTGCTTTCACAGTCAGTGCAGTCTGTCAGTAAGGTAGTTCTCTCTCAGATAGGGTATATGAAAACTGCCTCCTCAAGGTCTCTCCCACACCAAACTGCCAGATTCCACCCTCTGCTAGTAGCAAATGAGCTGGGTGGACTATGGCAGCCGGTTCTGTCTCAATCTGGTTGAATTCACACTTTGATATCCACGGTGTTATCTATCTACTGATGTGGCAAGTTAGCTGTAGACATTTGTGAGATTTTGTACTACTTTATCTTTCACTCCTACACTAAGGGCCTTTAGTGCAGACAGCTTTCTTATTAAAACCTGAAGGTTTTCTAGAAGTACAATTCTCTGAAAATCACAAACAACTCATGCAGTGTAATGAAGTATTTATTGGTTGGAACAGTAGAACATATTTTGTTAAACAACTTTCTTTAAACTAAGAACACACAGCATAATATAATATAATCTTGGTTGTTCTGTGGAAAAGAGCTGCTGTAATTTGTTCATCCACCAGATGTCGATGTTGCACAAGAATGAGCTACATTTCTTTACCATTCCAAAGAGAACAATAGAGGAGAAGACAACAGTAAACAACAAAAACGATTCACCGAGTTAATAGGAAACATTGAAGGATGATGAGTAAGACTTCACATTCTTCATCCTGTTTAATGGGGGTAAAAAGCAAGGATGTGAGCCACATTGTACAGCTGTTTCATTCTTGAGGAAAACATCAGTTCATGGTTCTGAGAGGAAACAACCTCAGTTTCTTACCTTTATACCAGATGCTTTCTATCACCGCAGAACCAACATCTCTACAGGCCACTGAAATGAAAAAGCAAAATTGCAGTCAAAGGGCACTGGAGCAAAGTAAAGTCATGTTCACTCGGGCATGACAGAGATTACAAGCAACACTTCTGAAAATTGTGTTTCTAAGGGCATATGCAAACACTCAGGAACAGCAGCAGCAAGACTCTTAGGGGCATTTTCTTGGGTTGGTCGGGTCTGGTGATCAGAAAATGCCCGCAAAAAGACAACAATGTTGAATGAGGAGGACTGCTCAAAACTCAATTCTCTAAGGGATTGACTTAAGGCTAGAACACAGAACTAAAGATGAGGGCTCAAATTAATATTGCACCCAGATGAGTCTTAAATGTCCTTGGATGACAAGCAGTGATTGGATTGCAAGCTTGGTAGCTTTTGATGGCCATGCCTTTCAGCCTCACCTGCTTTTTAATCAGTAATTACCATTGGGGTTTCTCTGGCATTTCTTAATTAAATTGGACCAAATGCAATTAAAAACCACACTCTCATTCCTTTAAAAGGGCTCTGTGGAGTCCTTGTTTAGTTCTTGCTGTTAAGAGAATAAGCGGTTGAATGCTCAAAGCACCGTGCCATCTCTCGCTGATCTGTACTTGATTGTTTCAGTGGTCAAATTAAGTTTGCTGTTTGCATAATAAAGGGCAAGCTAGAGTCCAGGATTAAAACTTCCCCTCTAACTAGAACTGAAGGTTAAAAGCAACGTACGAGAGAAGGCAAAGTTATGTTATTAAAACAAAGTAAACACCGGGATCTGGGGATCAATGACATGAGAGCATGTTGTGAAGATTATTACAACAGTAAATGTCACCATTCATCTTTGCCTATTACCTTTACATTAGAGGAAATATGCCTTTCAAATACTTACCATTTAGAAAAGTCCCCAGCACTCCAGGAGCCGACAACCACTGAAACGTCAGTGGTGATTTTCCCATCTGCAGTCCTCATATCATCTTTGGAGTTGTTATTGTAGTTGCCGCAGGCACCACACATTTTACCGGACAGGCTACTGTCAATAATGACAGTGACCTCCTGGGTAATTGAGTAAGTGACCCGCACAGTAGATGCCCTTTCGATGATCACAGTTTTCTCTGAGATTTGGACGGATATATCACTCGTTACTTTGCTGGGGAGAGACACTTTTCTGCCATTTACCTGGATAACATGAAGAAAGAAAAATTGAAGTATAAAAAAAAAAAAAAAAAGGGACAACTTTCATTGTACTTTCAAACATTTAACTATGATCCTTCTCGGCTCTACTCACCCAGGTCACGTGTTGGCTGTTCACCGCAACAGCGGTTTCCTTGAGGAACACATACACGGTGTCGACAGTGGGAGATGCACCTTTGCTGCAGACCCTGACATCCACAACTACACGGAACCACAGCTTGTCTGTCTCATCGCACAGAGACGCCACTTCAAATGCCCCCTGCGCTCCTATCGCTCCGGACATGCCATCAAAGGAGGTGAGGTGGCCGACTTGGCTGACGCCGCAATGGCCCCGTTTGACGTGGCAACCTCTGACGCCATCTATTGCACCGCAAACCTCCCCGCTGGCACAGGAAAGCTTTTCACACTTTACCAGCCCAGAGGCCTGGCACACACACTTGGACTCACAGGCTTTGTCCACAACTGCTTGGCCCACCTGAGAACAAACATTGTTTAAAATGTTATCTTCTAGTTTGGTAAATAGAATGTTTTACATCTTTATTTATATGTAAATGCTATGACAAGAAGTGGTAGTCGTTGTGGCACAGTTACTAAGTATGACACCAAAGTAAAATTTCAGTTTTACCGTCAGATATCTGCCATTGTGCATACATCCACAGTTGTCCAAGGGAACACATTGGATGCCATCGAAAACAAAGCCATCATCACATTGGCATCCCTCAAAACAGCTTTTAGAGCAAGTAACTGGGGAAATAAAGCTGGCACACGTCCCACTACAGGTGTCGGCACACACCTCATAGTGACTGTGTGCTGGGCAGGAAGCGGCTACAAAAGACAAGAAGACATTTGTAAGACTTTGTACTACCACCAGAAATACAAAACATAAAAAAATGGACAATTCTTCAGTGAAAATACGGACTTACGGCAGAATGAGATGCTCCTCCATGGCTGGATTTGCACTCCTTCGCTCTGGCAGGCCATAGCATAGGCCTGGACACTGTTACACAGAGTATCTTTGTCGCCACCCACAGCACAAACGTCAAACACACAATGAGACACAAATCCCACTGGGTCAATTTTACTGTGGCAGGCTTTGAAAGGTCCATTAGGTGCACTTATGATGCCACAGGAGTCGGCTTTTTGGTACAAAGTGGCCTTGGCCTGCTCACACACTGGACACTGGCCTCCACAGCCCCCACAAACATTGCCAGGCAGTTCCACCACCCACGCCTTCCCAAAGTCGTCGACGCTGTTTGTGTTTCTGCCGCCGGGAAGTATAAAGTCGTCGCCACCATTCTTGTTGTAGTTGCCGCAGAGACCGCACATCTTTCCCTGGTACGTAGAAGGCACGATCACCTCAACATAATAGACAGTGTCATACAGGACTGTCAGTCCAAAGTCTGTCCGGACAATGATGTTGCGACCTTCCTGGGTGACTCTGAGACGCCCGTTTTCCAGGGAGAGAGGAAGGTTTAGAAGTTCATCATCCACCTGATAACATGAGGAAGAGAACAGAATTATCATGAGAAAATGTAGGAGACATGCACAGATGTAAGCGAACGTTAGTATTAAGTTACTGAACTCACAATGACTTTCCATGCCACTTTCTGCTGGATGTAAACGACATAACCGTAGACTGCCACTGCAACTGACTTGGTAACAGCCACTTTTCCATTTCCATACTTCTCATTTCCTTGAGTTACGCTGAATGGAGTCAGCTGGCCATTGTCATTATCACAAACCTTGGCTAACACGTAGACACAGGTACCCTGGAAATCAAACCTCTTTCCATCAAAGGAAATGTAATGAGGATCACCAGAAGCAACACACTTGCCCTGCCCCTCAGGGTGGCAGCCTTTCACTCCATCAACAAGCTTACAGGTCTCCCCTGCACGGCACTTGGCCTTTTGACAAGACACCGCACCATTCTCTCCACAGATGCATTTCTCCACACACTCTGTTTCAGGGTAGAAGACGTCTCCTTTCCTGTAGTAGTGGCCATCATAGGAGCAGCCACAGTCTCTCACGGGCACACAGGTATTCCCACTCAACAGGTAGCCTTCGTCACACTCGCAGGCCTCTGTGCAGGACCTGTGGCATGTTGCAAGGGAAGTTAAGGTGGCACAGGTGGCTGGGCAGCCAGTGGCACACAGGGTATAATGGCTGTTAGCTGGACACACCATTGCTGCAAGATAGGATGATGAGAGGCAGAGAGGAACAAGGTGAAAGCTAGAAGAGATATTTTAAAAGTAGAGATTTGAAATATGTAAACACAATCTCAAACTCACGACAAAAGGTATCTGTTCTCCAGGAGCGGATGGTGATTCCTTGGCTCAGACAGGCAGAGACATAGACTCCCACAGCATCACACACTGCTCCATGGTGACCATGATAATGACAGGCATCATACACACAGTTCTCCAGGTAAGGAGCAGGATCTACCCGTCCGTGACAATCTCTGAAAGGCCCTGCTTTGTCAGCGATAATACCACAGTACTTCTGGGCTTGGTATTCTTTTCTCTGGGAGTCTGAACAGGCCTGGCACCATGCCCCCTGGCAGACAGATGAGCAGCCTGGTACGAGGGCCACCTGCCAGCTCTCCCCCAGCGTGGCTCCATTTGGGGCAGCCTGGCCGTTCTGCATGATCAGGTCATCCTGAGCTTTTCCATTGTAGTTGCCGCACAGGCCGCAGACTGCGCTCTGGTAGTTGCTGGGCAGAGTAACGCTCACTGTGCTCTGCCAGTCAAAAGTCACGGTGATACCAGCGACTGTTTCCACTACAGCTGTCCAGCCGCTGAGAAACACAACCAGCTCATTATTGTAATCCAGTGGTAACGAAGCAAGCTGCCCATTGAGCTGGAGAGCGAGAGAAAAATATGTATAGGAGATTATAGATTTAATAATTCTGCAGTCCTTGCTAATCCATTCTAATGTGCAGTTAAATCTTAGTTTAATTAAGTCTGCCTGGATCAAAATTTTAATATGCAATTAAATATATGTGGAAGAGCATGAGGGATGTCAGAATTAGCACAATGACAGATGGTATTATTATCCACTCATTTGAATGAGGCTCCGCAAAACCCTCCTGTTTTATTTTTAATACTGTAACTGCATACTGTGTTTTTCTCTTCAAAAATCCACATGAAAACAAATGTCAAGATTATGTTCATCAAATCGCCTACGTAAATGCCTTATATTATCCCTACCTCCACATCCCTACTTACCAGGACCTTGTACGGGTATTCCCTGCTGATGGTGAGGGTGATGTCATATATGGAAAATGTGACAGTCCTTGTGTAGGACACGGCCTGGCTTCCCCGGTGGTCATTCTGCACAGTCACCTTGAACGGCACCAGTCCGGGCTGCTGCGAGCACAGTCCCACCAGCTGATATACACATGTGCCTTGGAAGTCGTACCTGTGGCCATCAAAAGTCCGGTAGTGTGGGTCACCTGAGGCTGTGCAAGTGGCATGACTGATGGGTCGGCAGGCACGCTCTCCATCCACTGAAGTGCACGTCTCCTTGGCAGAGCAAGAAGCCTCGCGGCATGTCACCATGCCCAGGGTTGTGTCACACTGACACAGGCGACCACAAGCCTCATCAGCCCAAAACTGCTGGCCGGGCTTGTAGTAATGGCCCTGATAGGAGCAACCACAAGTTTTAGCAGGCACACAGACACCAGCGCTGAGGACGTAACCCTGATCACACACACATGTCTCCACACAGGCACCGTTGCAGGTTTTAACTTGCTCGGGGAATGGGCAGGATGGCTGGCATGGACTGGCACAGTCTTCGTAGTGGCTGTGACGCTGACAGCTCATTGCTGAATAGAAATAAAATGTAAAGGTGTTAACGAAAAAATTAAATTAAATATGTAATTAAAGTCAAAATGAGCATCTCCTAAATACTTACGGCAGCCAAACAATTTCCTCCAGTCCTTGATTATTATTCCTTCCTCACGACACTGCCGACTGTAGGAGGCCAACGCCTGGCACAGCATCTTTTTGTCTCCCTTATTCAAACACATATCATACACACAGCTGTCCATGAAGGCTTGAGGGTCCAATTTGTCATGACATTTCTTGAACACATTATTGGTCTTGGCAACAAGGCCCCCACAGAAAGCCTCAGTCATATAGAGCTTACTCTGGTTATCGTCACAGGTAGGACAGTTTTCCTTACATGTGTCCCAGCAAGGATGGTCCTTGTCCTGGTCAGGCGTTTGCCAGCTCTTGCCCCACTCTATCACTGAGGAGACAGCTACTCCGGCAGGATTTTGGAGCTCATCACGGATGTTACCATTGAAGTTGCCACATAGACCACAGACACTGCCGTAATAGCTGCTGGGCAGTTTGATGACCACCTCCCAGTTCCAGTCGTAGGAGACGATCAGGCCAAAATTGGTCTCCACCACTGCAGTGTAACCACGCTGGAACACTGACACCTCAAGCTTACCATCACCATCATTGATTAGAACAGGAAGATTTACCAGCTCCCCGTCCACCTGAAGGGAATAGATAAGAACAATATGCAGTATATGTATATACACACTACACACTGAAAAACTACAAGTCAAACGCATCAGACTAGAAACTAATATCTTACCATGACCCGACCAACTTGGTTCTTGCGTATGGTAATGTTGTACCCATACACAGACACATCTACATCCCTGACGTAAGAAACTACTGTGTTTCCCCGGTTATCATTCCTCTCAGTGACTGTGAACGGCACTAGACCCTCCAGGTTCCCGCAGGTCTTGGAGATAACATACTTGCAGGTGCCTTGGAAGTTAAAGTTGTAACCATCAAATGTATGGTAGTGGGGGTCACCCCAGGCCCAGCATATGCCTGTGTACTCAGGGACGCACACAGCTTCACCCTTCTCAACATGGCACTTCTCTTTGACCCGGCACTTGGCATCTTTGCAGGGATCTACACAAGATAAACAAAGAAAAAGAGATACAAAAATGTATCTAATTAATTTTAAACTTATTTAAAATTTACTGTACATTTCTTTGAAAGATTATTTACTCAGTTAATAAGCTAAGGATGGTTGAAATTGGTTGATACAAATATACAGTATATGTTCCTTGCCTGTGTTGTAGCATGCCCTGATTCCTTTCTTGACCATGCATTTGGTGCTTTCAGGGCAGGAATGCTTTTCACAGTGTAGGCCCGTCGCTGGATTGCAGGTGCACTTTGTCTTACAGTCTTCATCATACACTATTTCACCAGGCTGGGGACATAGAGCAGGTTCATTAAACAGGGAAATATCAAACACACACACAGGCAGACACACACACACACACACACACAACGCAGTTGGACCATTTTTAAATAATAAAAATAATAATAATACAACACAATATTTTGAGTCAAATTACTGATATTTAGTAAATAGCCATGTTATAGTCAGGATAATGTAAGCAGGGTTATTCGAGACCCAAAAATGACCCATTTTACATACATACATTATCCTCCTTCTTCCATCTTATTAACCCCCGCACACACCTTAACACGCAAACAAATTCAGACAATCTGCTAATTATGTTTCAGAAAAACGTCCTCACTGCACATATCTAAAATCAGACTGGCTAATGTCCAACACTGTGGAAAAAACATGTTGCTATGGGTTTCTGCTTCAGTTACTTTGACACTAAAGCTATAATTTGTACATTACTGTATACGAAAGGACTTTTTTTGTACTAACAGGGGTGTTTAAATTATACCTTGTACGTTCTTCCATTGTCATAGCAGCCACACCCAGTGTCTTGAACACACGCATGTCCGTTGAATAAAAAGCCAGCATCGCACTCACAGCCTTCTATACAGCTGCTAGAGCACTGTACAATCTCTGTGAGGCCTGCACAGGTTGATGAGCAGGTGTCCGCACACACCTCATAGTGACTGTTGGCTGGGCATTTCATTGCTAAAATAAATCAGAAAAAGACAGGGAAAACATGGATGAACAGGGAGCCTCTTATATTTAACAATTGCAGTGGCAACAGTATCACAGATGAGAATAAGACGTGAATTTGCAGGAAAACCCAAAACTGTGAATTTCTCTGTCACTTACGACAGAAAGAAGCCGTCCTCCAGTTTTTCACGTCCACTCCTGCCATGTGACAGTTGAAGGCATAGGCTGCTACGCTGTTACACAGCACCTTCCCATCGCCATTGGAAGCACATACATCAAAGACACAATCAGCAAAATACGGCTGTGGGTCCAGTATACTGTGGCAGGCTGCAAAAGGACCGTTGGGTGCAGTAACAATGCCGCAGTAAGTGGACTTTGAAAACAGAGCCTTGCGAGCTGGGTCGCAAACAGGACAGTTATTCCCTTCACAACCATCCTCACACACTACATTAGGGATGGTGACCCTCCACGATTTTCCAAACACATTCACATTGTTGGAGAGCTGACGGTTGGGCATTTGGAAGTCATCTTTTTGGTCACCATTGAAGTTGCCACACAGACCACAGACCTTATCGCGATAATTACCCGGTACTGTGACTGTCACATGATAGACCAGATCGTAAGTGACACGCAGTCCAAAATCTGTTTCAATGACATAATGCCTGCCTTCTTGATAGACCAGCACTGCTCCAGAATTAAGGTTCACAGGAAGGTAGTTAAACACTCCATTCACCTACAAGGAAAGGCACAATGAGTTTTATTTAGTGAAAAAAGCGTATCTAACTGATGACTAGAATGTTTTCATTGTATTTATATCAAGCTAGTTTTGACATCCCTCTCAACCATGCAATGGTTTTCTTTGTATTCCAAATACAGAGCTAAAACAGAGTTTTTTTTGCTCACCATGACTCCAAACATGTTGCTCCTAAAGATGAGAGTGTAGCCGTAGACCTCCACAGCAACAAGCTTGGTGACAGATACCATTTTGTTGTTTACCATGTTCCACCTCACGTTCTCCACCTGAACAGAAAAGGCCACCAGGTGGGTCCCTTCCAACCCACAGCTCTTGGAGAGAGTGTAGGTGCACGTGCCCTGGAAATCAAACGTTCGCCCATCAAAAGAGCGGTAATGGGGGTCACCAGAGGCATGGCACACACCCTTACCAACAGGCTGACATTTTTGGACACCATTCTCCACTTTACACTTCTCATTAGGGCCACACGTGAACTTCTTGCACTCAACCTGATAAAAACAGTTGAGAAACAAGAGAAGATATTTATTGCGTATATATATTGCATGCTCACACTGATCAGTGTTAAAGCATTATTTTTCAAACTTTCCACTTTAGCATTCATTACCTCTCCACCTTGTGTGCACTTGCACTCCTCCTGACACTGCCCATTGGGATAAAACACTTGACCCATGCGGTAGTAGCGGCCATTGGAGACGCAGCCGCACTGTGACGAGGGAACGCAGTGATCTCCACTGAGAATGTACCCCTCATCACAGGAACAGCCCTCCACACACTGAGCTTGGCATCCCTGAGGAGGGATCAGACTCTGGCATGAAGATGGACAGCCGGTTGCACAAACCTCATAGTGGCTGTGGACTGAACATTTCACTTCTGTACACAAAGGGGCGTAAAAGACAATGTGAATGGGTTTTAAATTTACTGGAAACGTTTTAAAGCTATAGTGCATAGTTTGTTGCCACCGTGAGGAATTCTATAATATAGTAATGAGAAGAACACTGTCTCATTACTGTGAAGACAGTAATGAGATCCACCACTCTTTCTCCATACAGTCGCTAGTAGCCAAGGGGGACATTTATTTTTACACAAGCTTCTCCGCGCGAACGTTGTCGGACTACACCATTTTGTAAATGTCATACTGAGAAATACAGAAAGACTTTTGTCGACTTTTGTCAGCTCAATTACTTTTGTGTCAACTCATTTGGTAATAGCTTGCATGTAACGGAGGGCCATTTTTTAACAAAAGCTGCACTATAGCTTTAATTTAGAGTGAGAAAATGCACACTGAAGTATACGTAGAAACATGAGCAGTGAAGAAATTAAATTAGGTTTAAAGTCCCATTCCATTTTTTCAATATTGTTGTTATACTTTCTACACTGCTACAGTAAATGATGCACACTTTGCTTTTTTATTGAAAGTAATGCATATCTCACCACAGAACTGACTGGTTCTCCAGCTGTACACCTTGGCCCCAACAGCTTGGCAGGCAGATGTGTATGATGTAAGAGCCTGACACAGCACATCCTTTCTGCCCTTATACAAGCACACATCATAAACACAGTCTTCAAAGAATCCAGCTGGATCTACCTTGGCATGGCAGTCACGGAACGGCCCTTTGGGGTCTCTCAATAAACCACAGAAATCTCCTTTTTCATATTGAACCTTCTGGGTAATGTCACAATCAGGACACACTCCTTTGCAGCCATCAACACACCCCGGGATCTCTGCAACTCGCCAACTGGCCCCAAAATCTGCTGGTGAGACAGCTTTGTCACCATTCTTTGGAATCAGGTCATCCTGGGATTTGCCGTTGTAGTTACCACAGAGGCCACAAACGGCTCCCATGTAGTTGCTCGGCAGTGTTACGAACACAGCGCTTTCCCAGTTGAAAGACACTTTGAGGCCGAAGTTTGTGCTGACCACAGCGGTCCAGCCACTCTTATACACAGATACCAGTCCTTCATCCAGTGTGACAGGCAGGTTGACCAGCTCATTATTCACCTGGAGAAGAACACACAATTGTATTTATATACTGAATATTATAGTGACTCACAGGAAAGATTAAACTGTTTGGGTGTAGTTCTTACCATAATCAGGCCTTTGTGGGTCTTTGTAATGACAATGCTGAGGGAGTGCACCTTGATCTCCACTAACTTGGTGTAGGAGACTACCTTGCTGCCCCGGTAATCATTCTGCACCAGCACTTCAAAGGGTACTAACTCTGGGTCCTTGGAGCAGAGAGCAACTAGTTGGTACACACACGTGCCCTGGAAGTCAAACTTCCTCTGGTCAAAGGTCACATAATGGGGGTCACCTGTGGCCTGGCAGGTGCTGTGGGAGACTGCCTGGCACTTTCTTATGCCCTCAACCACCTGGCACTGCTGCCCCGCTCCACAGCCTTTATCCTTGCACTCCACGCGTCTGCTCCCAGCAACGCATTCACACCTTCGTTGACAGCCCTGGTCAGCCCAGAATGACTCCCCAGCAGGGATGTTCCGACCCTCATAGACACAACCACACTTGGCAACTGGCACACACTGGCCTCCGCTCAAAACAAAGCCTGCGTTACAGGTGCAAGTCTGCACACAGGGGCGTTTGCATTTGGAGGGAGCATTAGGATCAGAACAAGTGACAGGACAGGCATTGCCACAGAGCTCATAGTGGCTGTTGGCAGGACATTTAGATGCTTTAGGAGGAAGAAAGAATATGGAGTGGGATACATATTAGGAGAGACAAATAAGAAGGAGGTATGTTCATTTGAGGATTCGTTTAGTTTACATTACTTACGGCATTGTGCCATCGTCCTCCAATCTTGAACTTGGATCCCAGCAAGCTGGCAAGCTTCAGTGTATGCCTCTAGTGCCCTGCAGAGGAAATGTCGGAGGCCGCCTCCCATGCATACATCATATTTACAGTTCTCCAGGTATGCTTGTGGGTCAATGACGGCATGACATTTGCTGAATGGCCCATTTATTATAAGTGAGATGAGCCCACAGAACAAGTCACCCTCCCACATCTTCATTAGGTTGTGTTCACAGCGCTCACACCCACCCACACAGTCATCTGTGCACAGAGCACCTTCCACCATCCCTGGAACCTTCCAGCTGCTCCCAAAGGCCACAGCCCCACCTGCCTGGGTGCCAGAGGGTGTGGTGAAATCATCATTGGGGTTGTCATTGAAGTTGCCACAGAGACCACAAGTTTTACCAGCGTAATTGCCAGACAGAGTGACCACAAGATAGTGTTCCCAGTCATAACGGACAGTCAGGCCAAAATCTGTCTCAATGACCACAGAGCGACCGCTCTGAAACATAGTCAGTTTGACGTTGTTCAAGGTTACTGGCAAACTCCACAGACTGTTGTCAATCTGCCCAGAAGAAAACAATAAAATAAGTTTTTAAGATAATACAGTCATAATCCATAAATTGAAATTCATGTATTGAAATGTGTCACACCAAGAAATAATTCAAACTAATCCCTGTAAATTGAAGTCAAGCTAATATTTAAATGATGTCTATTTAAAAGCATAACCATCTTTGCCTAACTAGAGATAGAAAGCCTTACCCTCACACGGCCTGTCTCAGACCGAACTACTGTGATGGTAACGCCATACACCTTCACTGTGACCACGGCAACATACGACACCCTGAGGCTTCCTCTGTTCTCATTTTGGGCGAGGACCTCAAAGGCAGGGAGATTATCACCCTTCCCACAGTTTTTAGCAATGACGTACGTGCAGGTACCCATGAAGTTGTAGTGTCGCCCATCAAAGGTGCGGTAGTGGGGATCTCCCATGGCCCAGCAGGTACCAGGCTTCCTTTCCACTGCTTTGGGGACACAGGAGGGATACCCACCCTTCACTTCACACACCTCATTGGCACTGCAGGTAATACTGCTGCAGGACAAAGATTCACTACCTGGAAAACCATAAAAAGATATAATGAATACACACAATAAATATTTTCTCTGCAGTCAATACACTATATTTCTTTCCTAAACAGCTATAGTATGTGCACCTTACCTTGCTGTATACATTGTCCCGGGGCACCATAACCATTCATCTGGCTGACTCCTATGCTGTAAAGAGCAAAGCGGGAACCCGAGCTGGACACAGTGTGTTTATTGTTGCCAGGGTTTTGTTTGTAGGGCATCTCTGCCCAAGAGAAATCTGTCCCTGCTATCTTTTTCCACTCAACATTATGGGGCAGGTTTGTGCCATCAATACGCAGCTCTGCCATCGCACTGGTCTTTGCCACAATCAGGGCCTGGTTTTCAAAGCCCTCCAGAGCCTCGAGTGAGTAAGAGGAACAGAAGCGGTCTGTGGACAGAATTGTCATCAAGAAAGGGTCGTAGAAGCTAAAAAAACTCTTTGTGACACCGTTGAAGAGCATGAGGACCTGGATGCCATGATCAGCCTGAATGGACAGTGTTTCAGGATTGCGGTAGCGAACCTCCATTATCTGCCCCCTGGTCATAGTCAAAACGTCTTCACGGTTGCCGTATTGGACAGTGGCTCGGGTGGGCTGGGAGGCCAGGAGGAAGACGCTGTCATATCGGTCCTGGAAAGTCAGGGGAGGAACGATAAAGCTGGATCCCCATCTGCTAACTGGCAGCAGCTGCTCATATACATGGTTACATTTGGAGAAGTGCCAGGTGCAAGTGTGACCCGTGACAACAGCAACAGGAAGCTGGGAGGCCACTCTGGTGCCAGAGAGTTCATAAACGCTCTGGAGCTGGACACTCTCAAACGGCTGGAGATCTATTAGTATTCGGCTGCCACTCTCATATACGCGACCCTGGAAGTTGATGGAGCCGAGTGGGAAAATCTCCACTTTGTTGCTCTCTTTTCCATTTGTCACAGAGAACTCTTTAAATGAGCCATAGGGGGACCCAGAAGGTGTAAAGATGAAATATTCTGTACCCCATTCAGTGGTGGGATACACCACAGATGTGTCTGCTGTGTACAGCTTGGAGCTGAAAGAGGTTATAGTCACATCTGCGGAGGCTTCAATGCGCACCGTGTTGGGAGACTTCTGGCTGCCATACACCTCAACACCGGTTGGGAGACTGATGGTGACTGTTTCTCCAGCATTTAGAGTTTTCTCTTGCATGAAGTTTAAAGGAGGCACTTGTACTCGCACTTTAGCATTGGCCTGAACAGCGGTGATGTATAGCTCAAAGCGAGGACTGTCGTAGTTTGGAGCATAATTCTGCATGAATGACAGGGCGAACTCCCTCCCTGCCCATCCAGCGTTAGATGGACCTGACAGACGAGGGGAAGAGGAAGAAAACAGAAAAACGCATGTCAAAAGAACGCTTCTTTTCAAATTACCTTAGCCAGGTACAAAACTGTGCTTCACAAATGTCGTGTAGGAAGAAAACATGTCAAAAAAGCAGTAGGAAATGAGTAAGTCTATTTGTGCCAAGGCAATCAAAGGATTCACAGACTGGCAATACAAAACTTGGCTTTAGACGTCTTGGAATCCCAAACAGTACAAAGAAATAATATGACACCAAAGTGAAAGTGACTGAAAAATACCTTCATTTCAAAGTTAAAAAGCAGGATGAATGCATTTTATAATGGGTGGATTTCTTTTTGTCATTGATAAACATTGTGAGAGATTTAGAGTGAGGAATAGTCACTTTACTGGTTCCCAGCAGCACTTAATAAGTCACTTTTGCATAATGGAAATATGATCAATATCTGTGCCTTTGCTGTGAAAAAAAACAACCATTCTGGGCTCAGCCAGGGCCTGGGGGATTTAGATTACACTCCTGTTCCACCCATTCAGTATAATAGTTCCAACTCAATAGCAGCTGAAGGTAAATGCTATTTCCAACAAAAATACATTTCAGTTTGGATGGCTATCCTTTATGTGGTGCTTTATCCAATTCTTCACCTGTTTAAAATTCTGCTTCATTCACACAAGCACCTGGTATGGTAGAGCAACTGATGGGCTTGACAACCTGGAGAAATTGCTTCAAATTGAGCGATCACTTGGCTACAATATTCTGCTGCGGAATTGTGTGCCAAGGTTTGAAGAATGCTGCTGTGACTGATTAATTTGTTTATTATAAAATTATTATTAATCATTCGCATTTAGTGAAATTATAGGCGTTTTAGTTAACAGTGGTAAGATTTTTTTAGGAAATTAATAAGTCTATCTATCTATATTCCTGTCTTAAAATTAACATTACTACTACTGTGTTTGTTCAGTTTAACACACCTTAACATCAACTGCAACAAATTGGAAGGATAAGCTCAGATATCACATTGAAATGAAAAAAGGAACATTCTGACACAGTTAAACACAGTTACAGTAAAAAATAAAAAATAAAGAATGACTTACAGCTGAGTAAAGCCCCCAAAGCACAAAGCAGCAACATGGTGCCCATGGCTGAAAGAAAAATTCTTGTTTAGTTTCAGAAGTATTTGAAATGTACATCATTTGAATAACAAATGCATTCATCTCAAACAGCCAAAGTAGATCTCTCAGAACAATGCTTACCTGCTACAAGGCACGTATGATAGATAACTTACAGTTCCATCCATTTATATAGTGTGGGGGAAAAAAACACAACCAATCACAAATCTTAAACAGATATGAGTTTGAAGAAAAAATACTCTTCCTCTAAAACAAATTAAGGCAGGACTTGGCACCAATTTGCAGGTCCTGCTGTATATTGACATAGGTGTGAGGTCCAATATCAACTACATGTACTGTAAGAGATGAATCATTCATCTTTTTCCTATAGTTTAACAGGGCATGCACATCATCTAATGTATTCCCAGAAAATCCCTGCATGACCAGGAAGATAAACATTGGAAAGCAAGGCTAACAATGGCCATGTATCCTACATATAAGTAATCCCATCTACCTGGACAACATAATATATCATGCTATTAGTTTATAGAATGCTTTTTCAACAGTTTTTACTTCTAAATAAGCAAAAATTCCAATGCTATTGGATATTTAACACCAGGCAGATATGTCAATTTGATTATTTGCGCACATTCAACTGTATTGTATATTCTGGTGTAACCAAATAATATTATCCATTTTAGCGTGGGCAAGACAAGGATGTGATAAGACCGAAATCTTAACGGATCTGCAAAGTTACCCAATAGTTTCTGAGCAGACAGTCTAGTTTGATACTAGGGCTAGGTTTGGAGGAATACAAGAAATAGTGAATATTTGTATCATGTTCTAAGTGTCACATCACAGAATATACTGTGTGTTTACTCTCGTAAAATCAAACATTGTCTTAAATTTTCACAGCAGAAAAGGAAAAAAAAGGTCAGATATGACGACATTTAATTTTGGAACTAAATACCAATGCTATACTGCATGCATGTTATACATTTCCTCTCAGTACTCTTGCGTTTCAGTCAAAATGCTCATGCCACTTAGTATTTGTCATTTATCAGTCCTAGAAAAACCTCAGTAATCACACCTATTATGCATTACTAACATAAACCCTACTTAAGCACAAATTCACAATTTCTGCTAATGTTTATATTGTGACCTTTAGCTAAGTCAATGTTAACAAAGATATGTCCCCTGTAATGCTTGCATAATGGGTGGATAATCACATCACTCAAACCTTTAACAGTTTAAGAGTGGCAGTAGTTAAGCTTAACAGGCAGTTTCTGTTGCTCTTGTGTCACCCAAGAATAACATCACATAGCAGAGGGTGCTACAATCCTTTGTGATGAAGAGAAAGTAAATATAACTTGTTCCTCAAAAGATTGCATTAGATTAAATTTAAAAATAAATAAGATTAAACAACTTCAAATATTGAATTAGTGATCATTTGGTCAGAAGCCCTTGGGCAGGGCAGCAATAAGCCTGGTTTAGTTACTGTACACATTGTAGATTTAGATAAAAGGTGTGCCTTTAACAAAACCGAATTGACATTGGCCAAAGATGACCTTATTTAAAAAGGGTGTATGGGTTTAACTGATAAAAGTGCTGACAGTATTATGTAAAAAGTGTGAGAAGAGCTTGACAGGCATCCTTAAGAGTTTAAATGAAAACTATGCACAAGGTGTTTTTAATTGTTTTTGTATTAAAAACATCCACCAATTCACATTACTTAGGACATCAAAAGGGCCAGCCATCATCCAGTGAAGCCACTGTGAAAAGAAAAGAAGTGTTATTTAAATGAATCTTTAAACATATACACCAATTAGTTTATGCATGTGCACTGATGTTGGAGAACACCCCTTACCAGCCAGGAAAATCAGGGAGAACCCATGACCTGAGTGAATTGTGTGAGTGAAGTTCATTAAGGTTTCCACAGAGACCGCACAATTTGCCTAAGTACCAGGAAGGGACCTTGACTGTCACCACGGTAACACCAATCTCTATCTCCAGCTCTGACTCCATTCCAGTGTCTCTCCTCATGATCACAATGACCTCTGACTTGTCCTGGTTCACACCAGATTACAGGGACACCCCTGACGCCAAGATGTGAGGGAGAGACACAAAGCATCCATTCACCTGTTGGGTGCAACAGCAGGTCAGTAGAAATTTCTTTAAATTTTTCATTTCAGACCATGGAAATCCTTAGTGGAGTTATACCCTCACTGTGCCTTCCTGAATGGCAAACAATGATCCATGAAGAAGAATTTGAATCACTGTGACGAGCCTCTAAGAGCTGCCATCACAAGGTTCATGATAGGAGATCAGGCTGAACCAGTGCACACTTGCTTTGTCACAGAGGGACATCAGGTTGTAAGATAAACAAGGTTCCAAGCTCAGCTGCTGCCCACTGAGTGTGGAGACCTGGAGGCTGCCCGTGAGTTCACAAACTTCTGGTTGGTTACGACAGCCCCAGGAACCATTCCTCAGAGCACACCGCTGCCGTGATCTGCAGCCTGCCTCCTCACATATCGCTCCACCCAAAGGGTGGCACCAGCATCTCTGGGTGCAGTCCTCAGTGAACAATTGCTCATCCATCTAAGAAGTTGAGAGAAACTCCATGTAAGCTTTAATAACAGATACTAACCTATTCCCTTTTGAGTGTGCACATCATATAGATAGATAGAGCAACTATGAGCTTTGGAAAAGTCTATACAAATTAAATTTATTATTATTATTATTATTATTATTATTATTATTATTATTATTATTATATATACCATGATGAACACACCCACACTGACTATGTCACGCACTCTCCATCATCAAACGCATTTCTGTTATGGCACTCGCAGCCTTCTGAACAGCCGTTTGCTGAAGAACCAGGCTGGAGCAGAGCAGGACATGAGTTGGGGTCAACACACTCCCTTGGGCTGCTGCGGTCAGGACACTGGAGAGCTGAGGGTTGAAAACACAAATCATTTAGAGGTGATCACATACTGTTCATTTAAACTGATCAAAATGACTCGCTTACCACAAGGAGTGTTCTCTCTCCATGATCCTTCTGCTATTCCTTTAGCCTGGCACGCTGCAGAATATGCTTCCATTGCTAGACATGCAGCCATGTGCCCTGCCCCAGCACAGACTGCCCTGATGTACATATGCGAGTAAATATCGCGCTCAATACCACTATTTCAGCATCGACGGAATTCAATACTATTGATTAACAGAATATCACAGACCGTCATGTCATGTAGGGACAGCCTGCACTCAGCACACTTGCTTCCACAAGTGTCAGTGCAATGTCCCGGAGCTTCAAATGTCCAGCTGTGCAGGAGTTCTGCAAAGCTTTTGGCAAGATGGCCATCTTTCATATCCAAGTCATCAGACTTTTCCTCATTAAAGTTCCCACAGAAGCCCGAAGCAGTATAGTTGAATACTTGTGGCAGTTAACCTGAGGTATTGGGTATAGGACAAATCAATTTCCACCCTGGTGGGTGTGGTGATAAGCAGTCGGTTGCCAAATTGATACGCTTAGAATTTGTCATAGTCAAAAGGTACTCTGCGGTCTTCTCTGTTTACCTGAAGCACATAGACCAGTTAAGGATGCAAACATTTTATGAAATTCTTTTAAAAACAGAAATGATAGATTGCAGAGGTTACTTGTATTTTCCATAGAGTTTCAGGGTCAACAAACACTTCCAGGGAAATCAAACGAAATACTAGTCTGCCGATTATGTAAATGCCATTCCTGTCCTTTTTAAAACTAAGTAGCAGAGTATCGTCATGCATGGCTGACACTACATAGGTGCAAGCTCCATGGTGAGGAAGAATGACACAATCAAAAGTGATGTAGCCAAAGCCAGCAAACACTTGGCACCCCCCATACTGCAAGGTAAGGCCATCCTTTAATGAACAGCTTTCCATGGGGATGCACAAGACATTTAACATAATTACTGCCTTAGAACTAAACACAAACTTTCATCCTAGAGAAAGTTTTTTTCATGTGCATCCAAAAAAATCCCCTGTGCACAACACTAAATAACTTCAGTGGATATTTAGGATGATTTAGGATTTGTTGCTCACCTTCAATTTAAGACAACATTGTAATGTTTTAGCGTCAAAATCAGACTAGTTTGATTTATTTGGCATAACATTGTGTTAAGCAACTGAACACAGTGCTTTAAATGAGCTATTCATGTCAACTATTTTCTTGTGTGAGGTGCTCTGTAAGGCTTCTTTACCTAATTCTCATTGTTCAAGTGTAATGGATCATGGGCAATTGTGTGCATTTCCAAAGTTTGCATGATTGATAGCTTTTTTTAAATGCTCATAAATGCGTGAAGGTTGCTAATATCACTGATACTTATTGATGCATCTTTTCTGGTTTGAAGCAAACATGAAATGTCGTAGGAATCCGTGAAGCTATACACAATTAGCTGTGATGAAGATGACGACGGCTACTACTCACCACAAAAAGTGTCACTTCTCCACTGCCTGACAGGAAGCTGAGCTGCTTGGCAGGCAGCCGCATAGGATGCAATAGAATTGCAGAGTGCTGAGTAGTGTCCGTCATGAGAGCAGGAATCTCTTACACAGCTGTGGAAGTAAAGCTTGGGACTCAACACCAAGGCACAGCTTGCAAATGGCCCTAGCTCATTCAACAACACTTGAAAAAAAAAATTGCTTCCTTCAAAAAGCTTCTCAATGTCAACAGGACAATGCTTCTCTCTGGAGGAGCAGTTGGACCTACACGCCTCTGCTCCCAGAGACCTCCAGCTGTGGGCAAACTCTAGGTCATTTTGGGCAAGCCCTTCACTGGACATCATTTGGTCATCAAAAAGGTCAGTGTTGGCATTCCCGCAGAGACCAGAGACAGAAGAGCCATAACTACTGGGGAGGATAATCATTAGTGTACCAGTGTTGTGGACGATCAGCTTTAATCCCACATCAGTGTAAAGGATTATAGACGAAGGTGTGCGGTAGGCATTCACGTGGCCTGTTAGGTGAGAGTAAGGTAGGGGCTTATACAGTCCATCAACCTGAAAATGAAAAAAAACACTCAAATCATATGCAGTGGTTCATTTTGAAAACTGTCGATAGTACCTTGCAAAGTACTCACCAAAACTTTTCCCAGGCCATCTTTACTCACTACCACCTCCAGACCAAAGATTGTGAGTGTTAAATCAAGGCTATGAAAAAGACTTTTGTGGCAACTTGCATCTGGGATAATGATATTAAATGGTGTTAGTTGTGCCTATTCTTTGGTTCAAACCAAGGCCAACCTAGGTGGACTGTCTCTATAGTCAAAGTGATGTCCATCAAAGGTCTGGAAATGCAGCCCAGTGACAATGGTACAGTTCTGGGGTGTTTCAGGTTGACACACACGCTTGTGCTGTAGCTGCCTGCAGACCATTCCTCTGGGGCACTGGGCTGGGCAACACTGGATCTCTCCAGTAGCTGGTCCACAGATACAGAGCTTGCCACAGTTGTCCGGTGTCCAGAAAGTTGAGTGAAGGCTGTGGTATTTACCTGTGGAATCTGTGCAGCCACATTGATGTGGGCGCACGCAGCCAATTTGACTGCTAATGAAACCAGGGTCACAGAAGCGGTCCTGCACACACGTCGAGAAAGAAAGTGGCATTAAATTCACAGGATGGAGGACAGGCTGAGCCGCAGGTCTTGTAGTGGCTGTTTGGCTGACAGTGATCATCTGAAATGATTTATTTTGGTGAGTTATCACAATAAAACATTTAACTGCATTATACTAAAATCCTCAACAACTAGTTACCAATAGTAATTCCACTGTGGTAGCCATCACTGACTTCTTCACAAAATAAGGCATATGAATATATAGCCTGTTCAAGAGCCACTTTTAACCGCCGGTTATCCATGTGATCAACTACACAACTTTCATAGAAGAAATCCGGATTGACTACACTGATAGTGGGCAAACGGACCCTTCTGATCCACAAGTACTGCAAACTCTCCCCTGTCACTAGAGACAACCTCAGAAATAGGATTGTCATGCACGGTCACTTCATCCAGTACCTGCTAACAGCCAGTACAACAGTTATGGTCCCCATCAAAGAGCCGGTGAGTCGGAGCAAGCTCCATACTTGTCTTAATGGGAGGGGAACCAGGTGTGGTTACAAGATACTCATCTTGAGGATCGCCGTTAAAATTGCCACACTGCCCGTACACTTGGCCCTTGTAGTGTGGGTCCAGTGTAACAAGAACCGTGGAGGTCCCATTGAAGACTATTTGCATACCAAAGTCAGTTGTCAACACAGCTTTGCCTTCCTTGTAAGAGACCTGGATCTTTCCCCGCAACAGATTAACAGTAATGTATGTCATTTTACCATTAACCTGAAAATAAAGGAGACTCAATAGTGGTATATATATTTTAAAAATGTCAACCCTTTGCAGCTATCATTCCAAAACTGAAATTTACTTACATGTACACTGTGCTTTTCATTACCAAACTTGATGATGAACCCATAAGCATGTACAGGGACCACCTGTGTGGACTATGCTGCTCCGTCATTATCATTACATTCAGTCTTCTTGGATACCGTAAAGGGTGTCAGACCACATGATGTCCCTTTGCTGGCTGCAAGCAGATAGGTACAGGTACCCTCAAAGTGATAGTTGAGCCCATCAAAAGTGTGGTAGTGCTGGCCTCCCCAGGCCCAACACAGACCCCGACGGCTCTCACAGACACGAAGACCTTTGCTTAGGTAACATGCTCATGATCTTTTGCTCTGCTGTAACAAAACAGTAATTTCAGGTTTAACAAGAAAAGGTGTAATGCGGTAAAGAGCAAGTCAGTTTCTGAGAATATAGTTAACGCCACTTAAATGCTCACCATCCTTGTGGCAACCCATTATTCCATCTGAAACTATTCAACTGTGCAGCATAGGACATGAGTATTGCTCACAGACAAGAGCTGGCCCACAGGTGCAGCTTACAGTACATTTTTTTAGTAGTTTGCTTTCAGAAGCACAAAGAATAAAAAAAAAATCTAATAAAGCATGTTTGAAATGTGTTTACTAAAAACTACAAACAGAATTGGTCCAATTCAAGTAAATGTGTAGGACTAGTTATAAAAAATAAAAAAATAAAAAAAAGGCTAACAAAACGGTTTAATTTTGTTTAATTTAATTTTGTAAAATAAACCACAAGTTTTATCAGTAGGATCTCTCACAGCATTTAATCATTTGAAATGTTGACATTTCATTTATACAATGCACCAATACGTACCACAGCCTGTGGTGTTTGTCCAGAGGTCCCTCCTGCCTCCTTACATGCTGCATCAAAATGCCCACAATGCATCACACAGGGCCCAGCGTTGGCCATCTGCAACACAAAGGTTTTCCATGCACAGGGAGTAGTATTTCTGTGGGCACACTAAATGGTGACAAGAGGAGAAGGGATGGGTGAGAAGGCCACAGTACAGGTCTGAGGTGTACTCGGGCATCCGGGAGTGGCAGAGTTGATAGGTGCTGTCATGTGTGTCGCTGCAGGATGATTCTGTATCTGACACTTCCATTATGGCCCAACAATGTCAGGATCAGAGATCATGGTGCGATTAGGCTGCTGCAGGTCATCTAAGGGATTATCATTGTAGTTTCCACAAAGGCCACAGGTTGTCTGGTGATAAATGTCAGGGATCTTGACCAGAATACGGTTTTGTAAGTCTGACACAAGCTCAACTGACTATTGAGTTTTTATGGTTATCAGTCCATTTTATCTCATGTACAGTGACGTTGCACTGGGAAAATGGCAGGTTCTCATAAACTCCATTTACCTGGGTGAAATAATTTACTTAAGAACATACATTACAGGACAGTTTGTGCATGCTGTGAGAAATGACTTTACAGTGCATGCTAGGATATAAACAAGAAATCGTGTCAAAAGGCTGTGAAATAATTACAGGAATTTCCTGAATTTTCCCAAGAAATGCTGTTGACATCGTAAAATACATGTTATTGACTTGCAAGTAGATCTGTCGGCCCTTACTATGGTTGCCCTGTGCAGCTATAAAAAAAAGGCTCCGCTTCCAGGTTATTGAGGCACGTCTGCACCGGGGTGTAGTTACAGGAACCAGGCAATTCAAATGCCTGCCTGGCAAACGTGGTGTATTTGGATCCATAAACAGAGCAGTGTGCCACTTTGGGTTATGAGTGGCAAACTTGAACACCCCTAATTAGCTTACAGTCCTCATCCTCTCCACAGGAGACATTACGACAAGTTATGTGTCCCCCAGCGTGACATAAACAGCTTTGCTGGCTTGTAGACACCTCCTGTCCTGCCCGAAGGTATTCTCCATGGTGAGAACAGCCACAGCTTTCTGGATGGACACAGAGGCTGCCACTGTGAACTAAACCCATTTCACAGAGGCAGTTCTCCCCAATGTTTGGAAGCATCTCTACTGTGTTATTCTTCCAGTCTAGGCAGAAGGGAATCGAGGCAGAACGCATGCTGTAACTGGTACTGGAGGGACAAGATGGGTCTGTAGACATACAGAGAGACATTGCCACTTAGGACAGTAAGACCGGCCTATGGTGTAAAGTTTAAGGTTGACCAGTGATGCATTAGTACCATCTAGTGGTACAATAGCTCCTGAGAGGTTGTGGCCTCAACACAAATATGCTTGACTAAACACACATACACAATATTTTACACTAACATTTTCAATAAAGACACAAAAAGGAACACTTTACACTAGCCCTACAGGCATATATCTGATTTATATGCAAATAACCTTCATTCTCTTTTCCTCATGATCAATAACAATCTAAACATGATGAAATGTAGTATGCTTGCATAAGCATCTGCAAACTCTCCATATTTCATTTGGTGTGCAATGATGCTGAACTCCAAACAGCGGAGTTACAATTGTAGAAGATATTAATTTAATTCACTTGAACAACAGAGCTGAGAGCACATTAACACTCACAGCAGAATCCGGGACTCCTCCAGGCATAAACTGTAGCCTTATAGGAAAGGCAGACAGCAGTACACTCTGCCAGGGAGTGACACTGTGCAGGCTGGAGACCTCGATAAATACACAGGTCACTGACGCAGTGCTTGTAAAAGCTGGAGGGGTCCACTTTGCCATGACAGTGTCTGAATGGTCCATTAACTTCCAGAACCTTCCCGCAAGCCTCCAGGTCAGAGAAGCGGGCCAGATGCTCCGATGAACATTTTGGACAACTTCCTCCAAGACAGCCCTCCACTCACCAAGGATTCTGCCCACTTCTTCAAGCTTTTCCAAAATGCTCAGGACTGAGATGCTTCTCTGGGCCATTTGCTGTGAGATCATCAGCAGGATCACAGTTGAAATTACCACACAGGCCACAAGTACCATTAGCATATTTAATTGAGAGAAAAATGCTAACTATGCCCTCTTTGCTGAGACTAAATTTGAAGCCATTGTCTGTGTATATGCAAGTGTGCGGCCCCAAAGAGAAAACCAGTGCAGTAGAGCTGAAGAGATGGGGCATGTTCCTGTTGACACCAACCACCTGTAGGGGGGGCCAAAATTGCATTTGAAAGTCAACACAGGGCCACAACAGTTTCAAAAGTACTCTTTTTAAAGTATGGTTTAATTAGATGCTTTAAGAAATATTAACATTTTAAATGCTTTGTGTGACATGAAAAAATAAATACACAGCACTCACCTCTGTGCTCTCAGGGTTTTTTGCTGTTTAGCGCCACAAGCACACCACTCACACTGACCAGGGCATTAAGTGCTGCCTCTAGGTGTCCTAGGTGTACGTAAACCTGAATGGAATCAAGGCCTTGTTTCTGTCCACGTATGCCGAGTAGCTGGTACTGACAGGTCCCATGCAAATCATAGTCATGTTGGTGAAAAGTGACTATGTGATGAACAGTGTACATGCATGTCAGCATGCATACAGCTTCTGACTCCATATTGAATACCACAGTATACACTGGGGCCACAATAATCCAAATGGCACTGTATCTGGTGGGTGTGTGGGTCACAAACACATTTTTCAGTGCATCCCTCATCAGCCCAGAAAGTCTGGTTGATGTGGTAACAGTAGCCGTTGTGGGTGCAGCCACACCGGGACAAGGGGGATGCAGGCGTCACCGTCCAGGATGAACCCTGAATCAAACTGGCAGTTCTCCACACAAGCCAGGATGCAGGATCTTGAACTAAATGGGTCCTCACAGGTGGCAGGGCAGGCTGAGCCACAGGATTTATAATGGCTATTCAGTGGGCAGGAAACAGCTGTTCTATGAGAGACTGGGAATTAGTATAGAGGAATAACTGCACAGAGAAAGAAACAAGACACAGGTAACCAGTCATGAGTTTGCTCATGAGAGTCAAATGCAAAAATGTGAGCTTCAAAGTAACACAAATTTGCTTACGGAAGAAGGTGCCATTTCTCCACTCTCCGATCTTGATCTGGGCATTTTGACAGGCGGCTGCATAGGCCTCCAAGACCAGGCTGAGGACCTTCTGAGTGTCATCAGTAGAGCAAAGGTCAAATAGGCTGACTGATGCAGAGATTTTAGTGGAGTTACCTTCCAGGCAGAGGTAGAATGGATTTTGTGGTGACCAAATGTACGTGTGCTTGCATCCATTGACTGGCTACATTTTTCTCCAGCAGCTGCTCAGAAGAGCAACGTGGCCAATGCATGCAATCTGCTGTGCAACGAGCTTCCTGATCAGGAACTCTCCAGCCAAAGGTGGTAGCATCAACAGCCTCACCCTACTTCTTTGATACCATTATTATCACCAGACATGCCATGGACTTCTGTTGTAGTAGAAAGGAGGATTAAGGCAGTATGAGAGCAATCATATTTAATTTGGATGCATCCACAACAACAAAAATGCCACTCTGATAAATCTTTACAAGTCTAAACTGCAGAGTCACAGGTAGTAGCCTTTTCTCGCAATTTATCTGTGGACAGAGCACAGACATTGTGAAAACCCACAAACTGTATATTTCAAAAGGCAATATTGAAATCCCTTATGGTTGACCTCTCATATGATAAAGTAAAAACAAAAAAGGCTTGAAAGGTGATTTCAGGGTTTGATTTCCTTATTCAAACTTACCAAAGCATAGCCTTTTCCCCCTCTGTAGATGGCTATACTAGTGTCTTTAGCTATTTTAACATGAATAGCTTTAACAGAGGAAGACTCATTGGAGTTCCTCTCTATCTGTACCCCAACCCAAAGTGTCATATTCTGACTTGTGTCAATGTGTATGTGGATCAGCGTGTAGGTACAGTTTCCTTGGAATTCAAAGACCTTTCCATCAAAAGTGTAGAAGTGGGCGCCTCCCAGTACCCAACACTGAGTTTGCGGAGGTTGGCTCTGGACGAGACAATTCACTCCATTTTCACAAATGGTATCTAAAAAGATTAGGAGGGAAATTATCAGATTAATGGCAGTTTAGGTGGAAGACCCATGCAGCTTTAGATATCTGCAGATAAGATCAGCCCTTAGAAAACTGCTTTCAATACAATTAAAAAAAAAAAAAAGTTTAAATCCAAATCTTTTGAGTTTAAGTGCAAATATTCTGCAGACATAGATGTTAAGAAACAGCCTCCTTTGGATGGCATCAAATGTAAACATACATTAAATATGCAACCCATCATAAAAATGTCATTTTGTCTGCTTCTATGAGGACAAGTAAAATATAAAAGGTTTATATTTACTTATGATTGACAAGCACTGCAATCATAATCAAGCCCCCAGGCAAAGAGGAGAGAAAAGTACATCATAGATTATTCAAAGGGTTGGCCGTTTAACCTCATTTTAGGTAAAATTACAGGATACTGACAAACACCTGTGTGCCATGTACTGTAGGTGGTCACAAAACAAGCCCATCAGAAAAAAATAGTGACATTTCTGATAATGCAATACCAATTAGTGTTGCATTGTGCAGCTGAGTGAACAACAGCTGGCCCCTGAGGAAAGGTCAACTAAAGCAGCAGATACAGCTGAGCCTACCTTCCCTTGCACAGCCCCAGGTATTGTTAAGGGTGCAGCTCTCTCCCTCGGGGCAAGAGGCTGGATCACAGCACATGATGGCAGTGGCAGAGCAGTTACAACGCTCAGAGCAACCCTCATTCCACGATATCTCCCCAATCTACAAAGAACAGTGAGTCATTGTTGGTGTGCATTGCCAAACTGTTCCCTAAAATACAAACTAAGAACCCAGGAAAACAAAGGGCTAGGATTTTGGGATTAGTGATGACACACAGCATACAGTCCGTACATAAGACAATGAGTCATGTTATTAAAAGTGTAACGAACAACAACCAGGGAATGTCAGCTCAACTGTAGCAACATGTTTATAACCGCACCTACAGCAGGTGAGATGTTAAATTGTCCTAACACCTCAGTGAACCAATGTATTTTTCAGAATTCACAAAGCGGCAATTGTTTAAGTAAATGTAAACAGTTGCTAAGAACTGTGTAGCTACTCACCTCATAGTAGTGCCCAAGTTAAAAGCATCCACATTGCTCAGCTTTGACGCAGCCATTTCCACTCGGCATGTATCCTGACTCACATTGACAACCCTCCTAACAGGCCCACGCGCAGGGGAGATCGGATGAAATACCACAGGACATACACGCACTCACTGACAAATATAAATCTATTATAGTGAGAGTGTTTAGGGCATGAGAGCGCTGTGGGGGGGGGGG
>NC_048412.1:14600718-14618734 GCF_013103735.1 Etheostoma cragini | reverse complement strand
TTCATAGTCCAGCTAGCCTTACATCAATCTGGCAACTTCCCTGTACAGAGTTCTAAAAGAACAAGAGAAGCATGTGAGCAGACATGTAGGATTTACATGCACTGGCACACCATTACAGATGAAACACATAGGAGTCAGAATACTACTCACAGCACTTCACACCCCTCCATGGTTTGACCTCAGCTTCTGCCTCCTGGCATGCAAAATTATACCCCTTTTAACTACCGCAAAACAATTCTTCATTCCCATTAGACATACATAAGTCATTCACACAGTTCTGAAAAAAGGGCTCAGGGTCCACAGTAGAGTAACATCCACTAAATGATCCTGCAGGAACTGATGTTTCCACACAACCCACACATTTTTTCTATGGGTGGCAGAAATCACTATTTGTATCAGATTAGGTCCTCCATAAGTGACGATAACTCCAGTGTCTACAACATGAGTCAGTAAGCCAGAATGCAGTGTTCCAAGTGGGACAGTGAGAAGTGAGTAGGTAAGTACAGTTACCATACACATCAAAGTTGTCCATCAAAAGGTGGTATAATGTTTATCTCCTTTAACTATGCACACCCCAGGCCCATCCACATGACAGCCCAGGACTCCATTCAGAACCTTGCACACGTCTCCAGCCTGGCAATGAGACGGAGCACACATAACCCTTTTGGAGCTAGGCTTGCAAACACATTGCTTCAGGCAGTAATTTTTCAATCCAGAAGTTCTCCTTGGGGAGATAGTAGGAACCTTGGTGAAGACAACCACACTTGCTATGCGGTAAACACTCCCCACCACTTAGCAGATAGCCCTTGTTGCATTGGCATGATTCCACACAGGGCAGGGTGCAGCCACTGTGGGCCTCTGGATTACCGCAGGTAGCAGGGCAGGCAGAACCACAGATCTCATAGTGGCCATTCACAGGACATTCCATAGCTGTGAAAAGGACATTCAACATACTTTTAGAATTTTAGATTTTCAGCAAATCATGATACCACTTTGAGAATTCTGAAAACTCACAGAGTTTTGGACTCTGGCCGAGAGCATTTGGCAGATGTTAGAATAGGCTGTCAAGATCTTGCACGTAGAAGAGTCAGATTTATTGACAAACTTGTCCACAACTTCGAATAAATGGCTCAGGATTAATATACGAGTGACAATCTGTAAATGGTCCATTTGTTCCTCTGAAGTGTAGTGCACCCAATATCGAGGGAGTTGCCTTTAGCGCTAGGAAATGATTTGGTTTGGCTTTGAGTGAACAATGAACATGAGACACCTCCACTGCATTCTTCAATACAGGAGCCTGCGTCACTGCTCACCACCCATTGGAGAGGAACATCTTTAGTCTGGGCCTCATTGGTGCCATTAGAGACAATAACACCATCTGTGGAGCTGTGATTAGCATTGCCACATAAACCACACAGGACTCCATACAACTGTGGGTCAATTTCAACCTGGAGAGGATTCTTCCAGTCATACTGCAGAGCCAGGCCAAACGCAGTATCTAGGACAACACTTGAGCCACTTGGATACAAGTTCAGGGAACCATTTCCCAAGGCAAAGGGCAAGTTCATTTTTTGTCCATTAATCTACAGGTTACAAAGCAAGAAAGATTGTCATCTCTAACAATGGAGATATTAAAGTCCTGGATGCTTATCTGCACTGTGTGGATGGTGGAGGCAGTAGCACTGTTATAATATGCTTGCGCTATATTAATTCGTAGTGGAACAGAAGCATTTAAGCCTGGACAAGTCGTATGAACTAAAGTGTAGTTACAGTTTCCATGTAGGACAAAATCTCTTCCATCAAATGAGCGGAAATAAGAAGTACCCCATGTAGAGCATAGTTTAGTTTTCAAAGAACGGAGTGGTTTTCCATTGTTGATAAAGCACTTCCGCTTGTGTCCACAGTGCAACTCTTCACAAGAAGCTGTACCTTAAAGAGAAGGTAAGAGAAGTTACCACTGACCAAATAACTACCATGAAATAGAAAGAAATCACAAAAAGCCTCAACACATACCTCTCTCACACAGTGCTGGATATAGTTGTCTGTTTATGGTACTCAGATAGTATCCCATATCCGTGTCAGTGATAAGATAATGGGTCTTTGTATTGTCAGGCAGCTGAGCTAGGTTGAGCTTCTGGCAGAAGCTAACATCAGTCTTTAAATCTCCTGTGCGAGTACTGTCACCGTGCTCCATACTCATATCACCTTAATCACACAGAGGTACAGTCTGGCAGATATCATCAACAGATGGCAGTACTGTTAGAGTTGAACGACCCCGTGCATTGCCACGTCTGAAGTAAACAAGTTGACGAGGACCATCACTAGTAACGCAAATTTTATCCGAGGTCAAAACAGGAATGGCCTTCATAATGCCACCAGCAACAGACAAATTCTTTCGCATGGTTCTGGTTGTGACGTCCAGGTCAGCTTTAATAGTAGTCGTGGCCAACAGGAAACTGTAACTCATTCCTGTGTTTACCAAGGGCGGGATAACATATTCAAAATCTTAGTGTTTGACTGGTTTCAGTTCAGCAAATCCATACAAGCAATCCCTAAGTGTGTGTTTGGAGCAGGTAAAACCAACCACTACACCTACAGCTTCTTTGGAGATTAACTCTGAGCCAGACAGGCTGAAGTTGCTCTGGATGTAAGCACTCTGCAGCCCACCTATGTACAAGTTAAGGACACTATCCCTGGGGTACATATTGCCTTCAAAGAGCACTTCCCCTGAAAGGACGATATCCACTGATGTCCCCTGGTCTGAGCTGGTGATCACCATCTGGCTGACAGCAGTCTGGTCAGGGAAGTTAGGAGTGATGGGGTAGTAGTGGCTGCCCCAGGATGACACGTCACAAAGGAGACTGTGATCACAACCAGTCTGGGTACAGAATGAGGCGAGGACTGTAACAGGCCACATAGATGTCACACTGAGAAGGTGGGAGGAGCGATCACTGGTCATTCCCACAGATAATGGCAGGTGAATAGTCTTTGACTGGCTAGCAGAGAGGTAGAGGTGTTGGACGTAGCTGCTTTCCAGAACCTTCACAGTAACTGCATTCCAAACATCAGGGACTGTGATAGTTACTGTATGGTCAACATTTGGTGTTGAGTCATTATGAGGGGGAAACATAAACAGAAAGGTCCTACCAGGACTGGCCACAGACAGGCCTGCAGAGGAGAATACAAAATGTAGTTACTTTTTTTATTAAATATTGATAATATTTTATATTGAAGAATGTGCTCCTTCATCACAACTGTAGAACATGTGCATATAAAGTGAGCAATAACATGTTTTACAGACAAACGATGCAATACTCTGACAGCAGTCGATTGCATGACAAATAAAGTACTCTTGACCGCAGTTGATTGTATAACAGTAACATCTATTCACTGAGAGCAAGTTTCCCCGCCTATATGCACAGCAAGTCCACTTTTGTAAGATAAGACTGGTGGTGTCAGATTTCAACAAGTTCAGCAGCCAATGAAACATAGTTTCCAGTTCCCGACTGGTTACACCTGTATTAACATACACACCACTTGCTGTTTTAGTGATAACAAGGATCTTTGTGTGGAGGCAACAACATACCAGCAGTGTAGAGACGACTAAACGACAGCTCCCTTAAATGTAAGTTCACCTTTCAGTTAATATTCTAAATTAGTTTACTTTCATTAAAACACTGTATTATGCCATACACACTGATTATCTTTCAGCACAAGCTTATACTGTATGGGTTGGATTGCAAGTGGTAGCTAAAGTTAATGACACTAAAGCAAAAGTAACATTTTTAACTGCTAGCAAAAGCACTGCAACAAAAAGGCGATTGTGATCTTTTTACATAGCCTACGTGTAATGCCTTAAATTCACATCCCAATGCAAAGAAAAGCCAACTGAGGATTTTTAAGACAAATTATAATTCCCTTAAGCAGTGCACATAGTATCTTTTGTTGTTCCAAGGGCTGGACATAGTCATGCCCCACTCATACCTCAAAAAGTAGACAAATAGAAGATAGACAGAAGAACTGTTGAGACTTGAGTTTTGCAGTTAAAAGTTAACGAACTGCTGCAAATATTGACAAGGAATGAAGGTAAAAAGGGGCATAGCTAAGCGACTAACATGAAAAACTAGTTAGGTTACACTCGTTGTGCAAATGACTGTTGAATGTAGTTTTATCACACCTCCAAACAATTAACGTATGCCACTTACCAAGTCCCAGGAGGCACACCTGGAGCAGCAGCACATATTGCATAACTGCACTGCAACAACAAAGCTTGTCATGAATGGAAAAAAATCGATTCAGTTTTCCTTACAGATGATATATATTAGGCTTTTTGCATGAACACAAAACATTAGAGAGGAGCTATAGCAACACACTGCCAGAAAAGAGGTTAATATGGTCCATATTAGCACACCTGTTACGCCCGTCAATCAAAACGTGTGGACGTCATCATTTGTCGACTAATGAGGCTACAACTGCCAGGTGATCCGCTATAACGACGTGACTTGATTCTGAGGTGTAGCATATGGGCGATTCCTGTTTTGGATCAAATGTTGGCTTCCCATTTTCTGACAATTAAAATGATTGTATTTGATGTTTTTAGTATTTTGTCAGAACAGTGCCATATTAGCTATGAGAATTGCAGGATCAAGCTCAGGGGCTGAAAATATTAAAATTAAGGGAGGTTTTCTTCCAGACGTTTTCCACACTGTTAGGGACATATATCATTAAAATTCTCAGATACCTGTTTTGGCAACTTTTGGTTAAAATACAAACGATCCCCAATAGCTTACTACCTTATTCAGCGTTATCATTAGTGTTGTACCTACCTTATGCTTTTGTCAGCACCTTAGCGTTTCATAGTTTCAGAAAAGTGTCATAACAGTAGTTCTCACACACAGAGGTATTTTCCGTAGTACTTTCCGCGGATGTTTGTGTGAGAGGCAAAACAAGGGAAAATAGAGCGCAATACGTGGTGGCTATAAATCCCCTTGTAAGTGAGAATGAAGTTGCTCTGAACTCGGCTCTCACCTCAGCAGATTTCCTGTTAGAGTCTGCTCTCATTGAGGCTCATCTGACTGGCTGTGGTGAGTTGCATTTCGGGGCAGAGCTGAACAGAATAAGTCGCACAAGGATTTAAAACCATTTCCCAAACGGAGTACACATTTTGCGGTAGAACTGTCTTTTTTATTGGTATGTTATTGGTCATATGTTGTCAGTACTTGGCTGTCATGTAATACTACGCAAATAGAGTAACGTTACTTTTTTTGTAAGCAAATTAGTATCAGCATACAACCTGCAGTGCACTTTTCTGTGCTTTTATACCTCGGTAATTTTACCACTCAGTTTTTCTCACCAAATTCCCCTATATATATTGTGAGTTGTTCTCTCTTTCACTCTCAGAAAAGTGTAATTAACGGAGGTGGATTTCAGCTCTAACATTAGTAGTCAGTGTGAGAATAACTTGATGTCATCCCTTCATGTAGGCTACAGTAGATTTCTTCCTCATGGAAGCGGGTTACAGGTGAGGATGTCGTAAATTTAAAAACACTGAATTGGCACACTGCTCACCCTTCTCTCACTTCCGGTGTGTATAAAATGACATCCACAGTATGCTCATGAGTTGGGACCTGTTATGTCATTGTGCACACAAATTAGCCTAAGTGTATTTCTGCTGTTGTTAAGATTAAGCTGCTGTTTGCCCAGGGAGTGTCAGAGGTGAAGCAGGGTCACCAAATTTGTTGAACCCTTTTACATCCTGTTTTTGTGTGCACATTTTGGGTTTCTCGGAGGAATGATGAGGCTGAATTCCAGATAGATTGGACTGTGAAAATCCTCAATGTCACTGGGATAGGTCTTGTGATAGTGTTGTTAACAAAACAAAGACAAAGCAGTGTTGTCTCCATCTGATAAAAAGTAAACCTGAGGTGGACGTGCCCAGGGTCCTGTATACCCTCGGTGTTAGTCACAGTCGAGGTGGAAAATGACAATATCTAGGTGTAACCGTAGGAATCATATCTGTTTATTCATGTGTGTTTTCACATGTTCTGTATTTTTGCACACACGCAGAGCAAGAGAGAGAGAGAGGGCGAGGGAGATGGGGGCAGGCCGACAGACACTCTCATATCCTTGTAATTGTAGGTCTGATTGGCCTGATACTAAAAAGTCAACTACAAACCAATTGTATTGAAACTAACTGCTTAGTTGACAGAATGTGGTGGATTGTTCACTGGTTTGCCTGGCACCAACAGAGGTATTGTGAGTTCTGCTTTATTTTCACTTTATCATTCCTCTTATTTTGTTCGCGGTCCAGTGGAATAGCAGAGTATGTTGTTTTATAGGAAAAATGAATTTGCATCAACCTCACTTAGATAAACATCTCGGGTAGAGATGGCAGAGTTCAGTAAAAATTTCCATAAGAATATTTTCTCTCTTCACTGAACCAGAGAAAGCTACCACTTTTATGACATTTGAATGGCAATGAATAACAAATTATCTTGGTGCTTTTTGTCCCATTCTCACTCACTTTTTTCCCTTGTTGTTGGGCTCATTGTTTATTAGAGCATGTCTGTTTTAGTGTTGACACATCTTCACAATGATCCAAGTTTTTCTTTGCTATCTTCTTTTGCTCACATTATTTTACTTGTATTTGTTTTCCGACAAACTCCCTGGGCCACAGTAATTCTAAAATCTTTAGTGATAGTTATCACTGTTGTCAAAGTCTTGTCAGCGATGCACAGTGGTTGAGCAAGGGCTGTTATCAGTGGAAGCAGATAATGAAAGAGATAGTGTCTCTGCAAGTAGTTCTGTTTCTCTGCAAGCAGTTCTGTTTACGTGTATGTAGTACACCTCTGTTTGTATATGTATTTTGTTGATACAGCTTGTACTGGGTGGGTTGGAGGGAATGGAAAGTGTTCATCATTTAAAATTAAACCCGGTAAACAAGATTTATGTGTACTTGGGGCTGGCTTGGCCAGACAGGTATGAGGTTCAAGGTTAATCCTGTCAGTGGAGAACTGCATTGGGGAGAATGAAAAAATAAAAATAAAAAAGATAACTTCACCCTCCAGCAACAGTCCAGTATATGCCTTTTCTTGCAGCACTGCACTCTAGTTTTATGATTTCTACATTGCCTTCTATGATCTTTGCATATCTAGCCAGAAGTCAGCTGGTACATCTGCTTTATTAGCAATTCACTGGTTGTTTGTTGCAAATTGGGTCTGGTATTAAAGAGCAAATTCAATCGGCATTCAAATGTACAAGAATATATTACCAAATTTGAAAATAATACAGGCGTCAGGAGCCATTTTGATACAGAGGCAGTGGACTGGGTTGATAAATATTTCCAAATTGGATCATCTTATTATTTCACCCAAAGCGACTCTGAAAAGCAAATTGGATACAGAAGGGGATTTTATTTGCAGCTTCTAAGGTTGTTTGCATTTGAAGATTTACTGCAGCTATTCAAGAGGCCAGAACAGCCCACACTACACTTCCTATCCAATCAGCCTGGGCTGTGTGATTAACATCTCTTTCAAATAGTCAACCAAAATAGTTCTTAATGCTTTTCGACTATCTTAGCATGAAGATAATCTTGTTGTGGACTGGGCTGTTCTCGTTCTTTCCTACAGGGTGGACATTTGTCTCACATTAAAGTGTCTAGACATCAACTACCATGGCAGCATGTAGATGAGATTACAGTTTATGGACTTTCATGAAACTGTCAAAAAAACACATGGAAATAATTAATTTAAGTTGAATAGTATCCATTATTATTGTCCTGGCCTTTTTCACTTCCATTCACCAAATATAGTGAGCATTATCCACTTCCTTAAATTGTAGCAATGAATAGGAAACAGTAAGTTGGTAACTACTGTGTGGGTGGGTGTTGTTGTATGTTCCACATAGTCATTAACTCCAAAGGAAACCACTACACAATGGGCATGGCAACAATGAAAAGACAACATTTGGTCAATGGAAGTGTTGTGTACAGTACTGGTTTCTGAGCCCCTTCCAGCCCTAATGGCTAAATCTGACTAATGGGGCTTCATCTGAGACCTAAACTGGAGGAGAGGTCATACCATGTTTTCCGTTCAAAAAAATATTACGATTCATATCGTGTTTGACACAGCTGTGGCTTTGTTTAGCAGGGAAGGAACATCTGTGTTTCACATCTATGTGGCGGTGATGTGGAGCAAAGGTAGGGTTTGTTTTTGGCCATGAGGAAGTTGTAAGATTTCTTCTGAAGAACACAAAAAATAAAAATTTGTTGGATAAATATGACTTCAGGTGCAATCCAGCGCTACCTTTTATTTCCAAAATTAGCATGACAGGAACAATGCTTATCAGCATACAACAAACTAAAATATTTATAGATTTTTGTAGTTTTCAGTGGAAGTTATTAGACATTTGTTGCTCAACACCTGGCATAGCATGTCAGCTTTGCATGGGGAGGGGAAAATGTTGAATTGACACTTGTTGACAGCTGACTGTGACAGAATTCTCAGAACAGTTTTTTCTGCTGAGCACTGTGGGAAATAGGGTTGCCATTCACTGACCGTCTCGCCACCACACACCTCAGATTACAATCTGGATTTGCATGTATACTTTTAACCAGTTACAACTGTACAAAGACTTGTTAGCTTGCAAATTGTAGTTTTCCACTGACTAGCCATATGTGATCCTGAAACTCAAAGTGCCGCACAAGCCTCAATAATAGACAGCAGTGCTGCTTTCCATCTCACCCTATCTCTAAACCAAAACACCAAGATTCCTTGCACATCAATTGCTGAATATTAATAGCAGATATTTTTAACTTAGTTTCTTTCCCCCCCCGCAGCATTTGAAGATGATGCGATTGCTGTTCCTCTGTCTGCTGCTGCTGCTGCCAGCTGCTACTGGTACGTTCTCATCTCTGTGAAGCTTGCAGGTGATAAACATCTAATCAGGGTCCATGCATCCCTGTGCCGGCGTGTTTTTCTCAGCTACCTATCTACGTATGTTAATGTTAAGATTAATGTATGCACTTACTTCTGAAGTGTACAACTGCCTAAAAGAGAAGGTACAGTAAAACAAAGGGTTTGCCTGATAAGAATAGCATTAACGAAAAAACATGCAGGTTGAAATTAGTAACAATATCCCCAGTGCTGTGCTTTCTTGGTATAGAGACAATACCAGAAAAGAACAGCAGGTAGACTCCGCCGAATACGTGTAATACATGTAATACAAGTTTACCATTAAACTTACTAAAGCCTGAATACTTTTTGCGCTTTAATTGGAATGTAGCAGTGTTCTGGATTGCGTTGAATACAAATCCTTAAAAACTGTATTGTGACTATTTTAACTTTATTTACAACTTTGCAACATTTTTTTGCAGCTCTGTCAAAAGAGATTGAAGGCTCAGCCGATGGAGGTATGTAATCTTTATCTGTAAAATAAAGAAAAACTTTATGAAGCTTTTCAATCAGCTGGGCACACTAGCCATGGTGCTATCCAACAAGGTATTAAATGAATACAACTGGTTTATGCATGAAATCCCTTTAGGGCAATGTGAACTTGATGTGAACTAGGGAATTTTTTGTCAAAAAGAATAACTTAAAAACATGATGTAGATTCATATTGCAGTGAACTGGATAAGATGAAACACTATCTATAGGTGTTTGGCTCTTACTTTAAACTCTCCTGTTTCCTTATAAAGGGTTTTCTTTCCTCATTTACAGTTTTGTTTACTCACAGATTTGGTCACTTGCTTATGAGTGTGGTTTCTTGTGTTGACCTTTTTTTATTGCCTATGATTCAATGTGTACTTGATGTGTACAATATCAATTCTTGTTTATAGTTTTTATTTTTTTGCTTTCAAACATTTTGGGGTCTAAATTGACTTTATAAAACCCTCAATCAATAGTGTTGTCTGTTCTGTGTCTATTGTACAGTAGAAGAATACAGTTATTTGAAGTTGGTGCATTGCTGTATTTTCTGTACAAACATCTGATCTCTCCTTACTTCACAGATCTGGATGATGATGAGGATTTTATTGGGAGTGCAGGTGAGTTTATTACCTCAGTTCCCAAGAGTGGATTGAAGGGCAGTTGGATTCTCTAGTTTCTTTGGCATCACACCGACAAACACTGTAACGGCACCTGTCCAGAAGAGTATGTAAAGGTTATGGCCTCTGTAATTATGTTCAGTAAGTCAGCATTGTGTAAAGGGAGCTCTAGTCCAGTGAAATGCGTGGGCCCCTGTTTCCCTCCTCTCAACCATTAAGCCTTGAATGGAATCAATTAGCTCCCCGGAGGGGCCTTGTGGATTCTGCTGAAAGGCCATTGAACACGTCAACATCTCTGCCGTCCTGCTGGTCAGCTAATCAACATTGGCATTCTCATTCTCTCTCCACGCCTCTCTCTGTCACTCCTCATCTTGGATCTGATGGACATTTGATAGTATTACAGATCTGTTTAGAACAGGGAAGTTGGCTCTTGGAGAAGCAGCCTTTCTGTCAAGATCTGCAGTTCTCTCTGTAGAGAAATGCACCTCTACTTAGTTCCATATATCTTTTTTTCTTATTTATGACTTCTATATGCAATAGGTTACACTTGAAATCAGCAGAACTTGTGTTTACTGTTCTTTTCTTCTCTTTGCCACTTAGAGATTCCAAGACATGGCTCAGGTGCAGATAAAACTACTGGTCTTAAAGAAGGTGAGAAAAGTATTTTAATTATAAGAAGTGTTATTTATTAATAAAACATTAGTATACATAAGTATAAAGGATTCATGATATCAATTTACCTTACTTATTACTGCTTGTTTAATACAGTAACATTTTTTTTCTTGTAGATCAGTCCACTATGATTATCATAATTGTAGCTGTGGTTGCACTGACTCTGTTAGTTGCTGTGATAGCCGGTGAGTAATTTGTGTTTTGCTAAGATATAAGGCAGTAAAATGTAAAATACTGCTGGTTTCGTTCCCAGAGTTGATAAATGCACTGCTGTAAAATCGTTTGTTGCTTGGCTGGAATTTCTGAAGCCTTTTTGTGCCTTTTTAAAGCTAATAATACCTAAGCAAATATGAACTTTTCTCTTGTTTAGCCATGACCTTTTTCCATTTTTCTTTCTTGCAGCCATAATCTTAGTAAGACGCCACAAGTACAATCGGCAGCAAGGGTAAGATCAATTTTTTTTTACTTTAAAATTTGATATTTGAGAGACGCATCTTCCACTTAACACTAAGTCAGCATGCAGGTGACAGAACCAGTCTGGTGGGTAACTGCCTTTCTGCTGCCTTGCTATTGAGCCCTACTTCATCCAACTCAGCATAAAAACAACACATGAAACGTAACCAGCATCCACTCATCTGAGCCTGTCTGGACTTGTACAGCAATCAGTTTCACAGCCAGAGGGCCTCTAACGCCACCACTCAGCACACACACCACTAACCCTTCCAATTTTAGCAATCAAACGACAGCAAATAGACAGTGGCAAAGCTTACCTCATGATCTGAGCCCTCAGTAGATGATTCTGCTTAAAAAATAAAACAATCTTGTAAACATGATCCTGGCGTCATGACAACAATCTGCCAACAGCACTCAAACAGCAGAACAGCCTAAACCAGTTATACAGAAAGACATTCTCTCTTTGCTTTTCACCACCCTCCTACACCTTGCTTATTTAACCACAGTTAGCTCTAGGAAAGCTTTCTGCAGACTAATCATTTTCTTTTGTTCTGGGGTGCAGCCATACATGACCTGTAGGTCGGGTCGGAGAGGTTACAAAGTTCAAGTTAGTCTCCAGATTTATCCAAGCAGCAGGAGAACTGCCATTGTGGAGCAGACACCCAAGACATTCTGCAAGGGTTAAATTCTTCTGCAGGATTACTGGCTGCCTCCCGGGGCTACAGTCAGCTCTGGCAGTGTTTGGTGCTGACTGATCGCTCTGCTGAAAAGAGGCTTAATCACACAGCAACCTCTGGCTTGTTGGATCAACAGTTCCTTGCCAGGTTTATAAGTCCCACCTGGGGATGAGCTGTGTTTTGAGGTGGTGCCGTAACTGTGCACCTGTCAAAGCCCTGCAGCATAAGGCAGACATGTCGTTTCCTGAACTCCGACATGCAGCGATGTTTCTTGTGTCTTTCTGCTAACAAACTGAGAAAAAACCTAAAAATATCTTGAATATGACAGACTTTTGCTCTCTCTCCACTCACCCCCTTTCCCTGCATTGCCTTTCTATGGCTGTCCTCCCTTTTTCTTTCTTCAGGATCTACTCTGTGCCTACAGAGCAGGACCAGAAAGGGGCCGTGTAGTTCCTGGTGGAGTAGCAGGCCAATATACAAACAGAGAAGAGAAATGCACGAGGTTACGTCATCTCCTACTCTTTGACTCAGGATGGTTAGACTTCTTTGCACAGCGGCATGCTTCACCACATTCAGTTCATTGCTCCTATCAATACAAATGCTGTGTGTGTGTGTGTTTTGTCTTTATCCCAGCCGTCTATACTCACATACATGCAATTTAGCCAAGGACATTTGGAACACATTCAAACCTTCTAATTGGATTCTATTTGAGGAATCGAATCAAAGCCTGTGACTATGGCTTAAAGGTTCTTTTGTTAAAAGGGATAATTTAGCACAGCCAGTGCTCCCCCGTTTTTTAAACTACCTGAAACAAGAAATTATTCCCGCCAGCTATGCAGTGAAACTGTATTTTTGTTTGATTTGGTTCATGTGGAACCCACCTGTCTGTATAAAATGAGTGAGACAAACCATGCTAATCCACACTAAGCCAGCATTCCCTCGTCTGACACCTTGTTCCTGGCCCATTAGGAATGACAGTGGCAGTGCTATAGTAAGATAAAAACCTTTCCCCCGTTTTCTCAACCTCTGTAAAAAAAAAAGGACAAGTGGAAGTAGCCAAACATCTAAGTGTGAATTTCTTCTTGCCAGGCGGCAAATTAACCACGTCATGAATGATGTTTTCTTTTCTGCTCTTTGTTTTGTTTTAAAAGGCTTTCACTTAAGAGATTGCAAATACATTAGCCTCCCAAATGCTGTAGAGTTTTAGATTAATGGTGTGTGTGTGTGTGTGTGTGTGTGTGTGCGTTTGTCGGACACAATCTCACAAATCTAATAGTGTTGGGGATGATTAAGAAAATATCAGTAATGCCTTTGTTTCATGAATACAGAATTATTTCTTCTCTGTTTTCATTTAAATCAAAAGCAATCATAACAAAGACACTGGATTACTTATTTGTTTCAATGGAGAGAATGGAACTTTTTGTGTCAAAAGGGGAATAGGACATGCGTCTGTTCAACATGAACTTATTTCATTTGTGGCTTCATGAGGACACTTAAAAGGGAGTAAGCATAACTGGGAATGGCTACATGACCTTGCTCTATTACTAAATCTTGCAGCTAATCTCGCCACTGGGGACGGGGCCTGGCTCCTGTCCAGCCAGACTTGAGACCAAAAACTATTTTGCAGGCACATGCTTATCAGGGTTTACAGTGGGTAAAGGGCTGTGCTGAAGCATCAGCTTAAAAACAATGCATCCTAGTTTAATTCAACACAAACAAATTGGCAGATGTGATTGTGTGCATTTCTTTTACCGTTCACATTTGAGCATTGTGTGTACAGTATGTTATTTTTCAAAAGCATAGCATTGCCCAAAACATCTTCAATATCTGTCAACATTTCAAAGGGAGGACAATTGGACAAATATTCTAGTATAAAACATTTCCATTTTTTTATGTCTTTGTAGTCTCATTTAATCATTCACTATTTTTTGTGGGACAAACAAACCACAATGGAGCAACATTTGAGCAGAGTATTCTCTAAGTTTCTTTCTCTCCAAAATGCAGAAAGCAAAGAGATTTGTGCAAAAGTCTGAAGAGAAATGCAATAGTTGGTCCAGCCCGCTCCTTGCATGTGACCACATTTTACTCATTGATTCCCTCCCATAAAGCCTCTCTGCTGTAACATTACTAATGTAAATATAAAAGTTGAGCTTTTTTTTTTTCTTCAATGGGATGTATGTGGAAAATATCTAATATCTTACGCTTTTTGTCCTTTATTTTAAACATGGCAATTTAGTTTTTTATTGTATTGTGCTGGATAGAGAACTGTATCCCTGAGAGCTCAATGTACTGCAACATAAGAAAACACACTCGAGACTAAACGCAAGCAAATTAATAAAACATCTTCATCAATGTGACAACACATGAGTTGCAAATACATGCAAGCCCTGTATTTAGTATTTGTGTAGTTTAGCAGCATGTTTCTGTATTTGGTTGTTCAGCAGCAAGTTCTTTTTCTGAATGCATATGCAAGATGTTTTCTACACTTGCATGTATTGTACTCATATTGTTGCATTTGTTTTCAAAAGTTGCAGTGTTTAGAGTTTTTAGGGTTTACCGTATTGAAGGCATTCAACCTTACACAACTATTCTAGCTCTTAATATATAATATATTGTATATATTTACAGATATATTGACCTATAGATTTGCTTTAAATCTCTTAATGGAAATGGCTAAACTGGCTTTTTATATACAGTACGTGTTAAGGGGTTATGTCTTCTCTCCACTGTTCATTTATAAATTGTGATAAAAAAAATGTGGCAGGTGGGAGTCAATTATTTGCCAAAAACTGTTTTATGTAAAATATTTGTATTTTAGTGTCATATTGTAGCAGAGAAAGTTTAAATTGATGATCCCAGGCTTATTATTTGTGCCAAGGGCATTTACGTTTATTTCTTTTCATATATATAATACATAACAATTTATCTCACAAGAAAACAATTGCAGTCATATCAGAATTTGATTCTGGTTGCATATCTGCTCTGTCCTTGATTTGTTCAGATAGCAATCGGAACAGTGAGTACTACTGTATATTATGTAGGTATGCTGAACTTTGTTGATTTTGATGTTAAATCTGTTATAAAAATTTGCTTGGCTTCTCCCAGTTTGTTTTCTGCATCATTTTGATGCCATATGGATGCAAAGATAATGCCAGTGGATCTTGTTTAATCTAGGGGCTTTACTCATTTACAAGCACAGAGCCACTAAGAGGCTTAGACACCCCTTACTAAACATCACATTTTGTTGAGATTGAAAGTGTAAAAAGCGTGCAGTATCTTTCAGAAAGAGAAAGTGAGCCAGCTTCAATTTTAGATCCAGACAGAATATAACTGATGTGCAAAATTGTCAAATATGTGATGTTATTGGGTTATTCTTCATAACCTTTAATAATAATCCTGGCTGTGAGACACTGCCTATGGCTGTTATCGGTTACAAGATACAAAGGTCATTAGAAACAAGCCTGCTTCATGGCCGGAGGTGTTCTTAAAATAATGTGTGAATCATCTCTTCATAATTTTCCAAATAATCCCATTAGTTTTTTAGTGATTTTCTTTTTAATACAAATTACATTAGACAAAGATGAAGCACATGATGGTTCTAGTTTTTTTTTCCACTTGTCAGAACAATTTGTTTTCTATGTTTATTCAGTGTTTTTCTACAGTATATGACACTGTTACCAAGCAGCATACATTTAGTCCAGAGTCCAGATTCACACACATGCTGCCAGGTTTTGGTTGAGTGTTTTTCCTTTAAACTCCTGCTTGGTTTCTTGCAACTTTGTACTATGTATACATGCTCTCTCCCTCTCCTTATCCTTGGACCACTCGATATGTTCTGGAAAATAAACATGCAGAACATTTTAAGAATCAAGCACTATTTAAGCAATCAATATGTATCAAACAGAATAATAGCTACCACAGTGAGAACAATGTAGTCGCCCAACAAAAAGCTTTATCAGAATCATTTTGATCTATTAATCATTCTGCATTCTGTTCAGCTAATATATATCTAAAGTGGCTGATTGTTTGCCATATATAAGCCAGTAGCCTGTGATATATATTACTTTACTCATTCAATTGCAATTTTCCACCAGTTATATAAGCACAGCTACTCTTCATGCACATTGACTGTAATTAAGTCCCATCCCTTTTGTCCATCAGCTTTCATAGTCTTAAATTATTCAGCATTTGCACTAATAATGCATCTCTCAAAACACTGCAAAAAATTGAAAATTCACTAGAATAAATGAAAGAAAAAAGCTGTAAGTTCTTACTTAGATGACTTCTTGCGACAGCTAGGCAGCCGACAGACCCTGCCACCTATAGTCAGAGACAAGCTTCAGAGTGAAATGGGCAGTGGACTACAATTGCAGGGGGTAATAAAAGAGGCTTTCAGAGTCATACTTACAGCTAACAACCATGATGCCCACAATGAAAAGTACTGCTGCAATGAACAGTCCAGCATAGCGCAGGGACTCATAATCTAGGCACATAAAACACAAATCAAAACAATTAACCGTATGGACACAATAGGTAATAAGATAAATAACCGTCAAATGCAGCTTCTTACCATAGGTGAAATCTGTGTCCCAACGTGGATCTGGAAGAAGTAAAAGCATAAAGAAAAGTATTGAATTAAGTTTGACTGCTGAACACAGGAATCCTCTACAGGATGAAAAAAAAGAGGATCACTGGGGAACAAAAGTCAGAGATAGCATGACAGATCTACTGGCCCCACTGACGTGCTGATGATGGTGTATCAAAACCCTATCTATGGTAAGCCAGCACATCGTGAGGATACATGTTTTATCTCTTCTTGCATAAGGTACAATCAAGCATTAATCTGTAGGCAATAGAGGAAGTGAGGTGCTCTGTTCTACCACTCCGCCATGGGTTTTGTTTGGAAGACAGGGAATGGAGATACTGTCAATCTGCCATGAGATAACAATAAAACGGCAACGCCTGTGGCATTTATGGTAACTATGAAGTAGTAGAATTTTTAGTCACCCCATGCAACTGTGGTGGTACTCTTATTTGTAGATGGGGAGGATGTTGGTGTAGATCCTGAAAAAACAGACATTTCAAAACATTAGTTTACTTGACTTTTTTGTTGTTGATATTCTAGACCCCTTTTTTATTCAGTATTTAACATCAATAACGTCACATATACACGGGTTTTATAATGCAAATGCTTAATTTCATATATCGGACCATATTTTTTCTAGGACATATTGAGTCCTTATCTTTGCCATACAAGTCCATACATAATTACTTTTCATTAAATTCCAGGTGCAATCTATGTTTAACTCCATTTTAATTGAATTTCTGAATATTTCAGTGGAATAGCTCTCATTTGAAATGTAGGCGGACACTTTAAAGTATATCAGCCCTCTCTCTCTGTTGCTCTCACTCTAGTTCTCTCCCTTTCCCTGGTGCAGTTAAATGAAGCAGAAATACTCCTCTGTATATCTCAACGAAGTCCAGGAGTTTACCATTTTCTAATTACCTCATAATTAGATTTAAAGTGAGAAAGCTTATTTAAGCCCCTGCTATTGGTGTGACCAGCTGTTATAGCCTACTGGTGTGCTCATGGTCTATCTAGCAGCCAATGGCTCTACCAACTGGGTGTTGAAACATGTGATGGAGAGGGTGCAGATCGTTACCTGAAGGGGGGGTGCGCTTTGTTTGAGGTTTTGTTGTTCCCTTAATGGATGCTAAAGGGACAGGAGCATAAAAAAAAAAATCCCATCGGGTTAAATTGAAATCATGGGTGTCATGTTTACAGCAATAACAACACACCACTACCTGTTGAATTTTTAATCTCTGGTTTGGTGGTGTTGACATAGACCGGGCTGCTGGTTCTAATGTGTTTGCTTGTGGTTTGTTCAGCACCGAGAGTTTCTGGGGAGGCGTCAACATCTCTGGTGACTCTGCTTCCCTCCTTTCTTCCTGTCACATCAAGAAAACAACTGAATTACATGAAACTGAAAAATGCCTGATAATCAATACAGATAAAGATGTAGAGATATTGGGATATAGAGATACACTACCGGTCAAAGGTTTGGGGTCACTTACAAATTTCCATTTCACTCCATTATAATAATAATAATAATAATAATACATTTTATTTAAAGACGCCTTTCTTGGCACTCAAGGACGCCGCACAGGGAAT
>NC_048412.1:14598551-14600618 GCF_013103735.1 Etheostoma cragini | reverse complement strand
GGGTGATGCCAATGGAAGATAGCCTATTGAGGAGGGTGGTGTGACAGATGGTGTCAAATGCTGCACTCAGGTCGAGGATAAACAGGATACCAGCTGATCTGGGTGGGTGGCTGATCTTTAATGCAATATCTACATTTCCCATTATCAGAAACCATTCATCCAATGTTCCAAAGGCACATTTGGTTTACTATTCTGATATTATTTTAAAAAACTAACTAAGAAAACATTAAACAACCCTTTTGCAATTATGTAAGCACATAATGTAATCTGGAAACTGCTGCCCTGGTTAAAAAAAACAAGGCAACTGATCTCAGCTGGGATTCTGTCTATAATGGAGTCCAATGGAAGTTTGTGAGTGACCCCAAACTTTTTGACCGGTAATGTATATGGCTATAGAGATTGATATAGGCATGGATGGAGATCAACTAAAGAGAAGAATTGTCTCAGGATAGCCATGAGTATGCTACTGTACCAGTAGGAGTTGGAGCAGTGGGCATTGCTGAGTTTGCCATGTTGCTCACAGACTGCATTTGATCCGTGGTTGCGGTAGTCTGAGCCCTTGACACTGTGGGGGGGGGGGGGGGGGAACACATTGTAATCACCAAAATAAAAGTCATATGAAGCCTCACAGCGAGGCCTTGATAGCTACAGTACACTTTGCAGGAAGAACAACGAGCAGGGTTGTTTACCCCCAGTGACTTTGTCAAACAATGCTGTGATGTATTCCTAGCAGAGGCCAGACTTGAGAATGTATTGGAGTATGTCACTGTAATAGTCCTGTGAGTGGGGCAGTGCGCCACAGTTACAAAGAAGTAGCTCTTACCAAACCTCTGGCTACAACAGAGCTGGATTGTTGTGTGAGACTGCAGCACAGTGAGGCCGTTGTCTGTTTACTCACTCAGCACCTTCCAATTAGTGATACAGCTCTACAAAATCAACTTTCTGGGGCTAATGCTGTGATTCTAACTATTTTAATGAACCCATATGCAGGGAACATGACTAAGGGTGTTCCAATTTATTGCTGACTCTAATAGTTGATGTCAGATATGTTGTGTGTGGATAAAAACCTTTATTTTGTTTGTAGTAAACTTTTTATATTACAGTCATCTACAATTCTAAGAGGTTTAAATACTTGTTTCTATTTAAGTAAGGTAACAAAGTATTTGTACACCTCTGTTTAATGCGAGTTTATCCCTTATGTGGACCAAGATAGTTTGACCTTTAGTCTTCCAAGCCCATTAGGATCCACATTACTATATATACTTCTTACTGTAATAACTTCATAAGTTATTACAGAAGGACGGCGAGTGAGTGTGAGTGGTAGGCAAGCAGGTGAGGCTAGAGGAAGGGAAAGACGCCTGTATAGCCCAGGGGAAACAGGCCTCATCTTGACTTATCTTGGTTGTAAATATATAATGAGACATTGTAAATCCATCAGCACCTAAAGGGAAACTCCACCTATTTTACACATTAGGGTCAGGTTACTCATAATGAGGAGTCCTACTCTGATAAAAATACCCCTGATGACATCATTTACCCAGCAGTTATAGCGTATCCAGGTCTTACTGGCGACTGCTTAAGTTCCCAAAATTTAATTTAAATTTAAAATTTAAAATAAGTTGCAGCTTAAAGCAACAGAATACTGAAAGAAGAAATAACGAATTCTTCCTCCTTGAATATGTTGAACCCATGAGAAATAAAACACAATTTGTGACCAATGTGGCTTTTTTCAGCAAAAGTTACACTCACCTTTTAAAATGAGAAGCAGGAAGAAGCTCAAGGAAGTCAAACACATCTGAAAAAAAAACATATTATGGGGGCAGGACAAATAATGATGCAGAAAGTATGAACCGGGTTGTATCTCAACTGGTGTCTTAACAAATTATCTTTCAACATGGTGCAGTTTTATCTTGTGTTTGCCACTGTATCTTAGTTCTGTGAAATATAGGTCAAAGAATAGCAGACCCCAGATCTGTTACAGTGGATTGGAGCATATACAGTGGGTACGGAAAGTATTCAGACCCCTTTAAATTTTTCACTCTTTGTTTCATTGCAGCCTTTTTCCAA
>NC_048412.1:14594237-14598451 GCF_013103735.1 Etheostoma cragini | reverse complement strand
TTGGAAAATGGCTGCAATGAAACAAAGAGTGAAAAATTTAAAGGGGTCTGAATACTTTCCGTACCCACTGTACATCAAACCAAAATTGCTGCTCATTAGCACATAAATAGTGTTAATTCTTGTCTCTTTTAGCTACAACTATGAGGATACAGTTGGATAAATGGGAAATTAAAGAATTGAAGTGAGGGAGCCTTCAATCTTGAACATTTTGTACAAATCTACCAGACAGGAAGTTGCACTCATTGAGGTTTAGCGCCACATGGCCACTTCTTCTCCGTAAAGCACACACCTCCCACACTTCTCCCACGGCATGACAGAAAATATTCCTGTGTTTTATGCCAAACTTTATAAGATACATATACCATAACCATATTTTTTTTTTTCATTTGTCAAAAATGAGTGATCGAGGCAGCACGTTGTGTATGCAATACTCCCACACGTCTCTGTTGAACTTTGTGGCACTATTGATCAAACTTTGTCACATTGTTTAAGTTTGCTACTGTCACCAATTAAAAAAATGGCATTGGAGGACGTGTCAAAACAACTCCTTTAAGCATAATGAAAATCCTGCACTGGTGAGCAGCATTCTCTGAAACAGTGGGAAAGCATACCCTTTCCTCCCCCTCAAAACATATTGCCCCTAGCTTGAAACAAAACACTATAGAAAAACAGAAGTAGGCAAAAAGCTGTCCATTATTGCATGATTTTACAACAACTTAGAGAACAAAAGCTGCCAAGTGGGCACAGCAGAGGCAGGTACGCTGACAGACGGAAGCCTAGGCCAGTGGCTCGGTTAGAATCCACCCCCAACAGAAAATGGATCTGGATCTTTGACCTATTCTGGTGGCAGCTCGTTCTCCAGGTTTAGCACAGTGTGACAGGTGAGCGTCTGTGGCCATCATGAGCTGTGACAGCTCAGATTAGGAGGTCATGCCAATCTTCATTTCACTCCAGAGCATATGTCAAGATGAGGCCTGTTTCCCCTGGGCTATACAGGCGTCTTCCCATTCCCCTAGCCTCACCTGCTTGCCTGTTGTCACATCTAGCACTCTCACTCACTCTCCGTCTTTCTGTTCATCCGCTTGTCTGTCATCCTCCATCAATCTCTTTCAGTCTGCCTCACCAAAACACCCCTTAGCCCTCTGATATTTAGTCATCCATCCAGGCTATGATGCTTACCTTAGTATCCATCCTGTGAGGTGCCTGAGTCCAGAGATTCATCCACGGCCTCATTATCCACGGTGGTTTCCTCTGTATGTCACTTCTGAAAGGCTGATGGGGTAACTGCTAAGCAACCACACCCATGTACTCACCATCACTACTTCCTCATCCAATTGCCTGAACTGTTTTTCAGTCTCTCCCTTACCCACTCTTTCTCATGACATGGCCTCCTCCTTCTTGTTCTTTGGCTTCTAGACTTTCACTCTCACTCACTCTGCTGTGATCTCTGTCTGCAGTTCAACCGTCTCAGCACGGCAGCTTGTCTTCCTATTTTAATTTCTGTTTTCCGTGCAGTGTATTGCCTTTTATTGTACCTGTGTGTTTGTCTGTCTGTCATCTTGTCTTTCTCCATGTTTATACAAGCTGTTCTATTCACAGGTCCATCTGTCATCTGTGTCTATGTTGCTATCTAACAAACAAGAAATTAATGACCTTGTTGTAATGAAAAACTGTTGATCCACTTAAACATGCAGTAGGTGAATTCTTTATTATTTCTTCCTTTTAATGGTGAAGTTTAATCCTTCCTTTAACACAGACATTGAGGATGTTCTAAAATATGTGCAGCTTTAAATAAATATAATTTCTGACTTTAATAACCAGCTTATTAAACAAGCATCTGAGCTATAGAAGGCAATTCTTGAGTATATTTTTAAACATCTTAAAACCTCATTAAAGTCTGTATTTTTTTTTCGTGAACACACCTAACTCCATTATTAACTGGCACAGCCAACTTATTAAATCTGTAGGTGTTTGATTTTTGAACTATTGCTTCAAGCCTGCCGGATTGATGTTTGCGATTGTGACCCAACAGCATTACCCAACTGAGAAGCCTGTTACAGCAGACAAAGCCTGCAATTCATCCAAACTAGCAGAGGACAGTCTTTGTCCAGAAGGCTGGGGATGCTTTTGGATCAGCGGGACCTCTATCACATTTCTATCGTTCTTCTAAAGAAATTGTTAACACTTTATAATGAGCATTAGTTGCAATGCTGTTTTTTCTCAGGTTTTTAGAGGGAAAACATAAACAAAGTGTTAACTCACCCATTTGCATGCTTCCAGTCAATAATCCGCATTATGAGATTTAACCTGGCAATCTGCTTATACACAAATATGATTAGAATACTACTTATGAATATGCTTTTTTCCATTCTTAATATCACTTTTGCTGGTTTTTTTGTATGCTTACAAGATTCTGCTCTGCTTTTTAATTTTAATTTTATGTATATAGGTTTACATATATGTGTAGATAAATAAAAAAAATAGATTTTATCCCTGTGTTCGAGTGGGAGTCTGTGTGCATTTAAATGAGTGAGATGAAGACAAGGATTTACATGTGCTTACATATGAAAAACAAAAAAATAGTTTAAATGTGACTTGAAATAGAAAGATATGTTTCTTTTGTAAAATATTCCGTGTATACCTATGGGGGGAAATACCAGGAGAGTAATCTTTGTTTGGATTTGAATTTTGATTAATGAAGCCTTCACTATTTTCAAATGGAGACAAATGTGGACTGTAGGTGTGCAGCGTTTAAACAATGATACAAATTGTTTTGTTGTTTTACTTTTAACGCTCTATATAAGTAGTTTTTTTAGTTTTAGTTTGACGCTTGTCTTGCCCTGTGGTCTGCAGTATGTATATTATGGCCAGTTCTAGGCCATCTAAATACGCTTTTTCAGATCTGCCGTGATCAAAATGAACAACTAATTGTGTTTTTGTTTCCTAGTTGTCTTTCATGGACTACTGTTAGATTTATTCAGTTGTATTCTTTCATCCACATTGGAGGGCAAATAACATCCTCATTACTGACAACAGGAGAGCACAGCGACAGAGAGAGTCATAATAACTGCCAATAAAATTGTGCTCTAATTTTTAAAACCTGTGGTTGCTTTTGCTTTGATTTCTATTTAGTTCAAATTGAAAATTCTGAATAATGAGAGCAATGACAGGGTTTGCAGAAATTTGAGTTAGCTCCCCACTGGTAGCACAACCTGTTAAAGTGATGAAGGAGTGTTTTTCAATCTCATATTTGTTTTCCTAAAAAACAACAAAAAAACACCTAAAAACAAAGGAGAATGCATGAAAACACTCCTAGAGCTGAGGTAATTAAAGTCTCTTATTTGTTTCTCTTTTGACTTAATTGTGCGCTTGTACTGCCTGAATGTTTGAGTTCCCTCGAGATCCTTCTGAACGCATCATATCAAAACGTTCATGAGGTGATTGAGGAAAAACAGAAGTTGACATACAGTATTGAGCTGTCAAGCCTTCAATTTAGACGATGACTGTTCCTGCCAGAGCCAAAATAATGCATCATGAACAGGCTTTTGGTATGAACACAGCAGTCATCTTGACAGGAACTTAAACAATTGTTCAGTAATGAGACAAACATTCCTTGACAGCTCATGATGGAGAGTAGCGAGCCTAATTGAGGGAACACAGCTTTGTGAAATATTTAGATTTATCTGCAAGCAGTCAGGCCACATTCAGAAACAGAATGTTGTAGGTTGCAATGTGTGCACAACAACCACCTACCCAGGATTTAAACATCACCTCTCTCAGTAGATGTCCCCACTGTATTTTACAATAATAACACAGAAAAGAGTGATGTTTTGTGAGGCTTGGACCTGCTAAAGTTCAATCGTGAAGCAGACCACATCATTTTCATAAAAACAAAGTGGACAATTTTGCTGAGGAAGAGTAAGATTGTACCCTTTTTAGATTATATGTTTTTCCAGTGTTTCTGTTTTGGTGTGTACTCATTAGACTGATGTGGCGAATTGTGTTTGAGAGAAAAGCAGAAGCTGGAAGGGGAACTATGATGCGTGCATAACGGCTTTGTGTACAGCTATATTGGAATACATCTATTTTTTTTGCATGTGTGTTCTGTAGGGTCTCTGGCTGGCTTGTCAATGACATCAGCATCAGTCTGCACCATATTATTTATTTATTTATATATATATATATATATATATATATATATATATATATATATA
>NC_048412.1:14584710-14594137 GCF_013103735.1 Etheostoma cragini | reverse complement strand
ATACAAAGAGCAACGTGCTGCAACATTATTCCCGTACAATAGCACACTAAGACACGGGTAAGAAACGAGTAACAACATATATACACACACACACACACACACACACACACACACACACACATATACAAACACACACACACACACACACACACACATATATTTATATATATATACACATATATATATATATACTTTTTCAGGTGCAGACTGATGCTGTCATTGACAAGCTAGCCTGAGAACCTACAGAACACATGCAAAGAAATAGAAAGAAAAGTGTTTTTAGGCTGCGGTGTAATGGTATGCAGTGAAGTGCTTTTCTTTGAACTACAATCTGAACAATAATAAAACCCAAAGGTGGAGAGTGGATTTTTTCTGTAGCCGTAGACACAGTAGCAGCTTAGCCTAACCCTCTCTTCCTGTCTCGCTCTCTTTTTGACTGACCAATCTCAGTGAGACAAACTCCTTGCACGGCCTCTCTCCTTCTGATGCTGTGAGCTGAACTTCAATCTGAGAGAAAACAGGATTAGAGATTGGCCCTAAATATGGCTTTACCTCCTGAAGACATAACCATGCTAAATACCGCTCAGTACTATCCAATTGTAAGGATTCCAACGGACTAACTGAGAAAGTCTTTTTCTTAGAGAGGGGAGGGACAGGACACTGTTGTTGACATTGGATGGGTCAAAACGATGCTGTCTGCTTGGGTGGCATTGTGACTCTGTGCTACTTCTGCCCCAGTGCCAACCTAAGCGTTGTCAGTCCATTTTTGTCTCTAACTGACATTCATTCATGTCTACCTGCAGGCCAAAGGAGGGGAGGGGGGGGGGGGGGGGGGGGGGGGGGGGGGGGGGGGGGGGGGGGGGGGGGGGGGGGGGGGGGGGGGTGTCTGTGGGTAGTGACCGTGACTTGGCTCCAAGAAAGAGGGTAAAGGTGAAAGAACAAAGCGAGGTCAAGGGAGGAGTGAGAACAAAAATAAGCTTGTGCCTGTACATGTTGAAAGACAAAGCATATACAGTAGCATTTGGACATTCTTTTTTTATGAGGCTATTGATGTTTTCAATTTTTTTTCAAAACCATTCTGCCATTCTAGTTTGCATCTGTTCAGCTTCTTCAGTTTGCTATACGTTACTGTAGACCAACTCAATGTTAACAATATAGACAAAAAACTTGTGAAAGTGAAATACTGTATTAAATGACATTTTACATCAAGCCTTCAGCTCCATTCTTCTCTTGTGATAGGTACATTTAAGGTGACCATTCAAAAGGAATAAAAACCAAAAGGAACATAGTATTTAATATCTCCTATTCTACACTGTACTCAGTGACTACTGTTGAGTCACAAAGCCCGTCATAGCGCATTTGTGTGCTCTGACCTTCTCCTTCTAGACTAATTCGCCTCGGAGTTCAAAGGGAAGATCAGAATCTCTCTGCAGTTGTTGAACATCCCTCGCTCTCTCAGCAGCCTGCTGAGAGACAGATTGCATCTCAGTCACCATGACATATTATGTGATCAAGCTACAGTGCATCATCTTTAAACAGTTTATTCTTTAACTCAATAACATAAGCAAATCTTTCAAATAGGAGCTCTCATCATATATCTGGGTTTTGTTTACAGACCTGAGGGTAGGTGGGTGATCTCCACTCATTCCTTTGATGAGGCAATCTGTGGTCAAACAAAGACGGAGGGGAAGGAAGAGAGGAGGCCAGGATGTCCTGGTACAGACCACCGTCTCTTACATCTTCATACAGATGCCTTTGAGCGTCCAACGGGAGGTGGGTGACATCTTGAACAGCTTATGGAAATGCATACGTAAAACATAAATAATTGCTACTGGCAAACATTAAGATAAATCGGTTTAAACAATGATAGATTTAGCTCCTGATTGGCCCAGGTGGCATCATATTTGTGATATTTCTGACATATTTGGGATATGAGGTGTTTACTGTTGCCTTTGTTTACTCCAAAGTATATTTGTGTCTCACCAAGCCTACGCGTTTCCTCAGGGAGTGGGCTGAGAGGAGGCATGTAGTCACCGGTGGGGTAATAATAATGGTTACTTTCCTGAAATTAGCAAAACAGAAGAGATAGCATCAGATCAGCTTTGACCTTAAGTAACTTAGGTAAATAACAAAGCCACATGTGTTGCATCAGTGCAGAGGGGGTTGCAGTGAGTCCCATATCATATACAGTTTATTCCATATAGGTTTATACTGTACATCCATCTTTTTTGATTTCTGGGGTGAATGTCTGCTTCCTCTCCAAAACATGGTGAAGAGTGAATAAGTTTTAATTGGCACTACCAAAAAAGATAGAACATATAGTCCACATGAAATTGGTTTTCACTTAAGTGGACAATCCAGACTAATAGGGATTTATAGATTATAATGTCATTTTCAAGACTGTGAGGACCGCCGCGATTGTATTGTATCTTAAGGGCAGATAACTCAAAACCTGGGCAACTAAAACTAAAACGATCTGCACTACCCAATACCACCACAGGGGAGATGGGAGATGTTTTTGTTATTTGGCTGAACTTACCCTTACATGTATGCCTTGTTTTAAACCAGGGGGAATATTAAGCCTTTCTCCGTGGGGGTTTGAGGTTTCATTATACACCATCCTGAAAGCAAAGTGCTATCTCTTTTCTTCTACCTCACTCAGTTTTCTTCAAGGTTCAAATCCTTGTTGGCCTCTTTAAAGTACAAAATGATTATTTCTCCTAGATCGATATGCATTTTGAATGCTAATTATGAGGTATTGATCTGTGTTCCATCTCTATGCACAGCTAAAGGTTTCATTAGTTTATCTCTCTATTCTCCTGGTTTTTGCTAAATTCTCCACTTCCTCCTCTGCCAAATTTCCTCACCCCTAGCCTAACCTCTTTCCTACCCTCATCGGGTTTTCACAGCCTTCTTTGCGTCTCTGCATATTTTCTCAACTGCCCTTTTTTCTTTCTCCCGTCCTCCCATTCTTACCGCCGCATAGCTCTCGTAGACATTGCTGTCGCTTTCAGATCCAGAGTCGAGTAGGAGGGTGCGCTGGGCTGCGGCATTGATCTTTTCTCTGCTCTCATACTTATTGGAGTTGCTTACAGCTGACTGACTAGACCTGTAGGAAAAAAAAAAAAATCAGATTCTCTCAGCGAATTTTATATTATTGATTAATTTCTTAAGTCTTAAGACCAAATATGAACTACCAGAGATGCAAAACCCCCAGCACACACAGCAACTTTTTTTTTACTGCACTCATTAGGCTCTTAATAACAATGTATCATGTGGTGCATGGACACATTTATTACAGGATTGCGGTGCAAGTTTGATGACACTAATATGAATGGATATTGACGGAGGCTTGTTGTTTTGCCTGCCTGGCTGTTTTAGTAGATGGGTCAGCCTGTGGACCAGGTCTCAGATTTCTTAGAACCAATTGGATATGTGTCTCTTAGGACCTGTTTACACAAACACGCTCGCAGGTGAAAACGTAAAAATATTTAATCAGATGTGCCTTTTGTTTAGACAGTGACAGCGTTTTTTAAGGCTTAAAAATGCAAAAAAAAGTGAAACCACCCTCCAGAGTGGAAATCTTAACGTTCTTAAGATTAACATTCTACCGCCGCGTTTCCGTCTAACGGCTAAAAATGCACTATGCGAGTGTGTGTGTGTGTGTGTGCCTTGTTTGGAGCAATAACTCCACCTCCTCGTCTGTCCAGAAAAATTGTCAGCTTTTGCTGTTTGCTCCGTGCTACTAGGGAGAGAAGTAGAAGGCACCTAGCCGCCTGGTGTGCACACTGAATTGAATTTCACACACTTTTGTGTTTTTTGTTTGACTTTCGTCACCATAAAGCAAGCGGATCCCCCCCCCCCCCAAAAAAAACGCTAGTCTAAACACGGAATAAAAGTGAGAACACAACGCCACTTTTGCGTTTCCGTCTAAACATAGCCTCAATTACTTGTACTGCAGAGCCTAAACTTACCCGTCCTCTTTATTCTTCTCTCCCCCCAACACACTGCCTCCTTTTCCCCCTGCAGGGGAGAACAAAAACAGGAGGACAGAGGCTTAGTGTTAGGAAATTAGAACTCCAAGAGACGAGCATGATCCCATAAGCACCGAAAATGATCAGAGCAATAACAGGGTCAAATAGTGAAAGTAAGCAAAAGGAAAGTAAGCTGCGCAAATCTGTGTAAAAACAGAGGCCAGTGGAAGGTGAGAAATGACAAACAAAACATAGATATGGGAGAACCTGAAAGTTAGACTAAAGAACAAATAGAAGCAGACAGAAGGAGAGATAGCGAGAGGACATGATGCTAGCAAATGAGATAAAAGATATGGAGGAAATGCGGAAGTGACAGGTATAAAGTATGAGTGTGGCAGGAGGTAGAGGCTTAGAGAATAAGCAGAAGGAGAGGAGACAGGATAGACGCATACAAAGAGGGACATGGAGAGATGAGAAGAGAGTGAGAGGCTGACAATTGCATCATGGTTCAGGAGTAATTTCTTTAGTGTTCTGTTGAGGAATGGGGGCATTAGGGTGCCAGAAAGTGATGGATTAAACACTTTTACTTTCATCGATGAAAAGATCATTATGGTTACCTGTCTGGCCTCGCCTCTTTTTCCACCTCAATCCAAAGAAGCAACCCAGTGAATTTAATACCAGCAGGACTCCAAACACTACTGTCAAGGCTCCTGTCAGATACGCCGGCCATCCGCCTGGTTCACAAAACATTAAAATCATTATCCCAGTGCATAACAATGAAAGTTAAAGAGGAAATAATATGGAAATTTGGGATGATAAAAACTGACTGGGATGGACCCAACCATTCTCTCATGTGTCTTTAGTGTTTAAAACTAACAGGAAACGTACGAGTGGGCACCATGACAACCACTACTCTCGCAGAGCAAACACCACAGCCTTGGAGGTGCATACATTAACATGATTTAGCCAAATGAAGCTAGCTGCTGTGCAAACAGCAATTTCCAACTGCCCTTAAGAGCTTTTTCAGGGAGTCGTGATAAAAGACTTACTCTCCTCTATTATGACTTCTGCTGGCCTCTCTGTAGGTAAAAAAAACAAACAAAAGAAAGTTATATGTCACACTTCTGAACATAATAAGCTAATATGTTGAATGTATTATAGATTATGAGATGGTTGTACAGTACAGTCCTTTTTACTCCAAACTGACCCATGGTGGTGATGGTGAGAACTGCATTGTTGTCAGCATAGCCACTCTCTCCAATTGCATTAATGGCATTGAGAGAGAAGTTGTAGGTGGTGACAGGCTGCAGGCCACTGACGGTGAAGGTTGACGCTCTGGGAGGAAAGACGTCTACGTAGAGGAAACTGGCTGACTGAACTGAACGGTATCTGTCAACCGAAAGGCATGGTCAAGTACAATTCTTTTTTTATGAAAAGGTCTCAATCTTAAACCAAGATCCTCTATTGACATCTCACCTTATACGAAATCTTTGCTGCAAACCACCATTGAAGCTGGGGATCCACTCCAGAGTGACCGAGTCGTGGGTGACGTTGACTCGGCGAAACAACGTTGGAGGATCTGGGTGATCTGAGGGCAAAAGGAAAAGAAGAAATGTCTGGATTTTGTGTAAATACTGAAAATAAGAATACATTCACTCGACGGGTGGCGATTTGAAAAAACTTGCGACATGAGATAGTCAACTGGTTATAACTGCAGACCCTGAAATAATAACACCGGAGGCCCTGCTGTCCTATAAGAGCATGCCTTCCCTACAACCTCCCTCTCTGCTTTGGGGCGGTTAAGAATAGACACATTGTTATTACCAAAAGAAGGTGCAGAGCTGGTGTTTTTCTTGATAGAAATGATAGCAGAAAAAAAACATGATATTCTTGCTTGTCCCATTGGTCATACAATTGTGTTTGAAAACACTATTATTATTAGATATGCATTTCAAAAGGAGCAGTAATAACTGTTTACCTCAAAGCAAAATGTTTGATTTGACACATCACATATTTGTATGTACAACTGTATTTTAAGTTTGGAAGTTTTAATGCAGAAAATTAATCATGGCCGCTAATGATATAAAAAAAAATGAACAAGGGTGAATAAAAATGAATCAGGGAGGAGAGATAATCACCATGGTCAAAACTTGTCAGTGATCCTCTTTGATTTATCACAGTTTATTTCACAGGCGTCTGAAGAACATTTTTTGACAGCAACAGCTTTGCAGTTTTTTTTTAACAGTGCACGACTGTTGTGCTTTTTTATTATGAATGATCAGGGAACATGGGGAGAGCCATTGCTGATCCCTTTCCCTATTTGTCCAATTTATCCAACCAAAGTCATGCAACGACAGATGAAGCCTCTTGATTTTTATCAATATTGTGAACAAAGATCAAAGGAAGCTAACCAGGTCTTCAGTCCAACATGAGGCACCGTTTCAGTCAGGGTAGTGAAGGGAAAGTGGATTATTTAGCATTTGGAGCATGGGGGGGAAAAAGAAGTTTGGTTTTGGGGGCGAGGGAGAGATAGCCAAGGAGAGAAGGAGGAGAGATAGTTGAGCAGCAACATAAGAAGGGGATGCTCTACTCTTCTCTGACTCCAGGCTGCAGCCCAGTTTGCACGGTAAATAATTCCCACTATCAGCTCTACTCATAAGATTCCAGGGCAAAGAGGTCAGCCTTATTGGGATCTCGTCTCCTTCAAATCCCAAAGAGCACCATGCTAAGGAAAGAAAAGCCTCTCTCTCTTCCTCTCGAGCTCTAAAATGATAAGGAAGCATATACAATGTATTATCACTGCGTCAGATTAATTTTGAATATTCACAGCACTAACAAAATGAATGGGGAAAAACAGGGCCAATATTGGATTGTATTTTATGGTTTTTATAGTAAACATTAAATGTGTCCAATGATGGCTGTGGGCCTTTGCTGAAAGCAGGACTGTGTTGATAATGGTGGTGGCGCAAGGATACACTGGTAGCTTGAAGGCAGAAAAAGTCTAAGCACGCCGGGAGTGCAAAGCATATCGCTGCAGCATTATCTGAGGGAGAAGTGAAGTACTGCTATAGGCTAAATGATAAGGGAGAGATAGAGCAATGGAATAAGTCCCTTAAAGGGCTGACACTCAAGAGCAACAGCTCTCTCCAGTTTACAGAATTCGGCGTGTTCAATTGGCCTCCTGCACTATTGTAATGTTGCTGGAAAAGGCTGATAAACCTTGGACAAAGCTGCATCAACACAATTATTTTGAGATGCTGCCAAATTAGAACCAAAGGAATAGTTTGTGTTTTACTGCCAGCTAGGTTATATGCATAATCCCTACATGTTGTGCACCCTAACTGCCGACTTTGACCATTTGTCATTCATTTAAAGATGCATTAGGTGATGTTTGACCACTAGGGAGCAAAGAGACTAACAACACTGATAGCAGCACATGCCTGACGTACAATACCGTAGGTTTAGCAGGTTTCTTCAACAAACTATTACTTACACATCTACATTATCCAACATCCACTTGCCTTGTAGCTCTAGTTTATTCTTCTTACCCTATTTGGGTCTGTTCATCACTAGATTCTTGACTTTCTTCACAATCCATAACTTGAATTAGTCTCTTTAACATTTCATGCTGGGCCGGTAGCGTACACTCTGCCTAATTGGTACAAATTAGTCCGTCTCAACAGATTGGGATGAAGCTTGACATCCGTCTATGTTCCTCCCCTTTCGCTATCTCCGCTATTGAGTCTTGTGCTCCCCAGGACTGTTATGATTGGTTTGAAGAAATACAAACAAGTGTTTTTCCCCTATCCTAGGCCTATCCTTTCCCCTAATATAGGTGGTGTAGCCAGACCCTACCGCAGCGCTGAAACAGCGCTGTTGAGATAGGATCTGAAAATGCGAGCATAGGTGGAAATAGCTGCTAATGGTTTTTAGATTGGACACAGTGTAGTGATGAGAACGGCAAGACTCAACCATATAGTTTATGTGCAGTCTAGATCACTAAAACAATGAGCAAAAAGCGGCTAAGAGCAGCCAAAGCTTTGTGGAACTGCATTGTGTCATTTGATTTAATTTTTTTTAAAAACAGCGTGATGCATTTTAACATACAGTTGCCATCCTAGGAAAACAATGTTTCTGAATTTGGTGATTTTAAAACTAAGCTGAAAGATCGAGTGTTCCTATCTGAAGCCAAATAAAGCATTGAAAGGCCCATTGAATTATCCACATAAAAATGCATTGCTACAACACTGAGACAGGGTTCTTTTTCTCAGCTGGAGGAGTTGGTTTTCATAGGACAACCTCAGTCATCCAAGAACCCATATCCTTACACACAGAAAAAAGCATATGTACATAGATACAGTACTTGTGCTGACGAGTTGGATGTCTAGCTTGTCTTCCCCAAGTGAGTTGCGAGCAGTGCAGCTGAAGACAGCATAGTCCAGAGCTGCGCTCACATTTACAACTCTGACTGTGCTGATTTGGAAGGAGCCCTCGCTCACAGTCTGTTCCTCATACCTACACACACACACACACACACACACACACACACACACACACACACACACACACACACACACACACACACACACACACACACACACACACACACACACACACACACACACGTCCTGAGGCCGGTAGACAGCAGGGATTGTGATGTCCTGCAGATTGCACTAAGTCACCCAATTTCACACATCAAAGAAGCATTAAACAGGTATTTGCATAGTGAAAAGCAAAGGATAAAATGCTCTAAATCTGGATTTTGTGGTGAAAAAGCAGGAAAAATCTAAAGAATATATCATATCAATGTAAAACCTAATCTTACTATGAGGATTCATCAATATGTAACAAAATGCTGAAAGTAGTACCTAAGTTAAAAGTGAAAAGAATGGAAAGAAAATAATCTACAGTAGAACAATGTTTAATTTCTGACCTGTGGTTTGCAAAGTCCATTAGCACACCGTTTTTTTCCCAAGAGAAGTCGACACGAGGAATACCTTCCGCCCAACACACAATCTCAGCTGTAGTGGTGCCATCCCCTCTACTTGCTACCTTCCGCCATTGGACTCCTTTCTGAATCTCTGGTTTGACTTGACAAGACAAAATGGGCATGGAGGTTATTCATGCAGAAACCAGACACAATACAGAAGCATGTTCCCACAAATAAGTGTCTATGTATGTTCTGTTCCCCTCTGACAGTGACAATAAATATTACAAACTCATACAATAAATACTACAAACTCACATTGCACTACCAGCTGCACATCTACAGTGGCAGGGGGTGCTATGCCATTATTGGCTGTGCACTGGTAAAGACCAGCATGAGCCCGAGTCACATTGTGGATGGTCAGAAGGCCATATTTGTCTTCCTGGGTCTCCTGTCCCACCTCCACCTCCCCTTCTCCCTGTGGAAGACAAAGTGAGGGGGAATAAGTGGCAGACAGCAGCTATCT
>NC_048412.1:14572954-14584700 GCF_013103735.1 Etheostoma cragini | reverse complement strand
GCTGGAGTAGGAGAGTGGGGGGCTGTGAGCAGGTAAGGCAGGTAGACAGTGAGGGAGAGTCGAGCAGGTAACCATCAGGGCTTGAGGGGGGGATGGAAAGGGCGTTGGGGAAACGAGCTCTGAGGACAGAGAAAGATAATGCCAAGGGTTGGAGAGCTGGCGGGAAAGAGAAAAGGAGGGGCTGTGCAGGTTGAATGCGGAACAGGCAGTACTGCCAGGGGGTGGGTTAGACCGGAGAAGGCATCAGTAGATACAGAGACCACGCCACATTGACAAATGTGCCCTTTAGTCACGCAGCAGTAATGAAAGCTATTTTTCACGATTTGGGCAGTGTGAGGAGCAGGAAGAGGTGGGATGGAAGGATAGTTAGAGCCAGTGAAATATGGTGCATCTATGCATTTAAAAAGGCCTGTGATAAACGGTAAGAATGGATAACAGAAAGTAAGCCAGATAAAGGAAATATAATTCAGGGGATGTTTCTGTGTACGTGTGTGTTGTGTATCCAGGCTCTCACCAGCCATTTCCAAAAGAACATGTCAGATATAATGGGGTTGGCATCTGCCACACATATCAGATCTGCCGTTTCCCCCAGGTTCACTAACACAGGGTCTTTTTCTGCCTTGACACTGGGAGCATCTGAAAGTAAGACAAAGGGACAAGGCTAAGGCAGGACCAAAGGTTAACATGCCAACTTGGGAGAAATCATTTGCCAACCTATTAAACAGGAATGCCGCATTGCTATAATTACTCTTACACTTGTTCGCCTTTGAACTTGCTCATAACCCTGTCTTAATTGGCCTCCATGTTTCAGATACAATGCATTTAACCTCTCTATATGTTGGAGGATTACAGATGCTTCTGCAACTAAACTGACAATCTGTCATTTGACCCGGAAAGCCCTCCATTGACAGCCCATTCCCACATTAGCACAGGCATTATGCAACATGACCTCATACAAATTGCAACAGAAACCCTTTTATTTATGTAAATTAGCACATATTTTATTAGCTAGTGCTTCATTTGCATAATTTAACATAAATGTTGAGACAACTTGCAATAATTTTTTTTATAATAAATTGAGGAAGTTTCATGGTTATATGCGTTTTTATTTTTAAAATAATTTCCCTATTTCCCTGTATTGTCCCCCAATAACATGGGTTAGAATGGGAAATTGGCACCACCAATTTCAGTATTTTTCTATACTTTCCACTACTAGGATCTCTTAGGACTTTTTATATGTTATGGAGTCTTTAACGAGTAATAAACTTTTGTCCGATTTTCTGTTGCAATTTGTGGGGTATTCACCCTTTTTTTCTCACAACATACTTAAAATGGTACCAAATGGACTGTAACAGACTGACCAGTTACCCTCTCTTCATTAAGTCCTCTATCTCTCTATCCTGACTGCAGTGCTCTTCTTCTTGTCTTTATTTGCCCAAACCTCAAAAGCTTTTTATACTTCCCATGGGTGCCGTGTATTCGCAACAATTTAGCCATTAGTGCCTACTTGTCTAAACCTATGTTCACACTTAAAGAACAGTGGAGGGAAACACTAGAGAGACGCAGACCTCTGGGTTGGTGGGATCCACCCATGTTGGCCTGCTAACCAAGACCGACGTTGTTAAGTGGGCTACACCACGACCCATAAAAGCTACTAGAATCCTCCATACATAATGAATATCTACAACTGTCAAGCCCAGTCAGATCAGGACAGCAGAATCCATTAGGCGTGCACCATGGGTTTTACTGAAACAGGCAGACCTACATTTTCAACACTTCCATTATTAAATCATCAGTATCAGGGCAGAGGGCCTGGAGCTCGAAGCTGGGCCTGGGGCAGCAGTGGAGATGCACGGCCTAATGAATGTGGCATGTGTTGCTGGGTAGGGGCTGAAAGTCAATTGTTAATGTCTGGGTGCGTCAGTATGTGTGGATCCACGGATGTATCTGATACTGATCAAATTTAGACCAGTTCAAAAACATCTAAAGATCCTACAGATTCAAATCCAATACACACACACACACACACACACACACACACACACACACACACACACACACTGGACAAATATATGCAAAAGCAATTCTGCTCATACTGTATCTAAAGGCTATTCAACAAAGATAAATTATGCGGCAGACTTGTGACCCACAGGTAAACCTGCAAATCTTTTAGAATCTGAAAAAATATATGATTAAGAATGAATTGCAGGAATTGAAATAACTGGGGAACTTGTATTAATCCCTTACCAATCTAACTTGCTTTCAAAGGTAGCTCTTTTGTTTGGGTATTCAGATTCTTACTTTTAGTAAAAACTTAAAATGTTTACATTTATTTTGTTTTAATGATTACATATTGTAGAACACCACCTTCAACATAAATTTAAAAAAAACTAAACATGTGTGTGGCAGCCATGATGCATGTAGGTCCTTACACTGAACGTCCAGCATGATGGAGGTTTGGTTGACACCCTCATCATTTGAACACTTGACTGTGTAAACTCCGGCATTATTCCTCGTCACATTCCTGATTTCCAGTGCGTTGTCATCTGACCAGTTGTAGCGCAGATACCCCACTTTCCAAAATCATGGACACACACACACACACACACACACACACACACACACACACACACACACACAAAACAATGGTAAATTAAGTATTCATTACATGCTCATCAACCATGTGTCTTCTGGCCACTGGTCTCTAAGTGACATCTAATCCTGCATTATTGATTGGCCTGGCTGGATTCCCACATCAAGCCAACAATAGGCTGTGTGAGAGTAACCTCCTGTACCACAGCAGTCAAAATGTAATAGGTGTGTTTCCACATTCAGGATACAGTCATTTTCATGGTGGGGGCTGCGTATGATGGAGCTAACAAAGTTAACAGAGAAAGAGAGTGGGTGCAGCAGGGCCCTGATGACACAGGCCTGGAGGAGAAGCCAGCTTTAGAACCGTTGTGTTGTATTCAGGGAGACAGCAAACCTCATTTAGACTGCATACATTAGAGCCATAATGAGAATCACATTTGGCAGAGTCCCATGCTGGCTAACCTGCCATGTTTTATTCAGACCCTGAATGGCAGAGCTGAGTGCTTACTTGCTGGCTCAGCTCAACTAGGACCTGGTTTATAGAGCCATCACACAGCCCTGGATCACCTTTGACCAGCTTCTCCCTGCGGTGCAGCCAAATGCAGGAGACCTCCTCTGGGTTAGCTGAGACCAGCAGTGGGATGGTTGCCATGTCGTTCTCCACCGCCTGAACCTTTGTTGGCTGCTCTGGGCTAAACTCTGGTGGGTCTGACACAGAAACCACACAGAAATTCAGCTACAGTAAGTTGGATTTACAGCAAAAATACACAAGCAGAGGCCTGTAGACATATTCTGGCACACAGAATGACAAGAACCAGCAAGAGAGAACACAAAGTCACACAAAACATGTTATGCATGAAAGCAGAAAGAGACACTAATGAGAGTCAAACCAGTAGAAAGTCGACATCCCACCAATTGTTCCAGATCTAACCAACTTCACATGCTTAGACTACGGGGGAGTAAGGCAAAGCGGGAGGGAGAGGGACATGCATTGAAACAACGAGTGACAGTACTGTTGTCCAACTGCAGCTCTGCACAAACACATAGTGACATTCCTTCATGCTCTTCCACAGTATCAAGCTTTGAAGCAGCGGCTGGCTGCTGCCCGTGAAATGGCATCAAAGACAAACACGGCCATGCAGCAAAGCAAATGCACAATTAGGACACACTGCCGCCGAAGCTCAACAGACCCACAAATCGCAACAACAATTTTCAGTAAACAAAAAGCACACACATACTATACACTTACATTTCTGTGCAAAAGTACAGCAGAAAAAGCAGCTTACACCATCATAGATCATCAATATGCATTGTTTAGGATTGATGCAAACCATATCTCTTGGCCAATCCCCAAGCAGAAAGAGGGCAACAAACAAATCAAGAAAAAATAAATACATAAATGATTCACCCTCGACTTACAAAGCACATTGAGTTTAAAGAATGTGTTAGCTCCCTCCGCTAGCAAAGGACTGTAGGCCTGGCAAATGACCCTCTGGTTGTGATGCTGTGAACTCAGATTCAGGGATAGAGAACTGTGCACTGACACACCACCAAACTGAGCTGTCTTGGGTGGCTGCTCCACTCCCTGGAAACTAAGACACAAATTGTATCCAGCAAATCGAATCAACAGGGGTAAGTTCACCATGAATATTGCCACATGTAACAGGATAAAAACAACAATTATTAGCCAAATTATTTCACAAAAAATTGTTCTATAATCTATCAATGTACGTCATTGTGTGCTATATGCCTTCCCACCCACCGCCTTGCCAAACCTGAGTGCACCCACGCTCCAGGAGATGCTGGCCTTAGGGTTACTGCTTCCAGACTGGCACTCCAGAGTAAGCATCTGACCCCGACGTAGCTCCTCCTGTTTGGTTGAGATCTTCATACTTATTGCTGTAACTGGAGAGCCATGGACACACAATCTTAACTTGCTGACACTATCAACATGAAAAGTACAAAAGGATGGGGCTGAAAGTCTGTGTGAATCGGTTAATACCAAATCATTGTATGTGATATAGTGCTTTTCGCTCAGCTGTGTTAGAGCTCCAGTCTAACTCACAGTTAACCATGAGCTTAGTGTGGGCAGAGATTGTCTTCTTTGCTTTATTTGTGGCATCACAGCGGTAGGTGGCCATGTTGTCACTGGCCTTCAGGACCAGGACCAGTTCTCGAGCCAGACCACGATCAAAGGATGTCTGTTTCAGTGCATCGGACAGAACCTTTCCATTCTAAAATAGGAAGGAAGGATATTACACTGAGGGATGTGTATGTGCTCAAGACATACAGACAAAAATGTTTACGGTACACACTAACCTTAAACCAAGTCAGAGTCCCAGGGGGATTCCCTCCAGTGGAGAAGCAGATGAGACGGACTGTGGTCCCTGATCGGAGGGGGACATCTTGAGGGGGAGTATCGAGCCACACCTTTAGAGGTGGGTCTGTGGTTAAAAAAAAAAAAAAAATATATATATATAAAACAAGAGTTTGAAATTTTGTAGAAGCCAGTTGTTAATACTGGATTAGTTTGTATTTTTGTATTTTATTAACTATCACTGGAAGTCAATATACAATATACAATATTTTCAATTTGAAAAACCTGTACAGAAAACATTTCTTCCAGCTCAAATATCACAAAGCAGGCCTGGAAAAAAGTTTCACATTCTGTATTAAGAATTCTGTATTTGTCAAGAGCTATATTTAATTTTTTTTTCTTTATACATTTCTTGACACTCAGAGTTGTAATAACATTTGACTCGTCCTCAACCACAATGGATGTGTTTTTGATAAGAAGTACTACCGAATCAAAATTTTATTTTCCTTGGGGATTTATGCTATTTATGTTTACTTAAGTTGAACAATTTAAAGACTTAAGCTTACTTACAATAGACATTGAGTATGGAGGTCTGTGACTTGGAGAAGTGTGTGCCCTTGTTGAAAGCCTCACAAGTGAGTTTCAGCCCATCGTCCTCCCTGGAGACCGTGTGGGTCATGTTGGATATGGTTATCATCCCACCATTGTCTCCCTGCAGACGCAAGGCACACATGACAGTTCAGTTGGGGGACAGACAGCCTTGGTCTTTGGCATTCCAAGTCTTAGGTGAGAGAAAGGGAAAAAAATCTGAAGGAAAAACAACCTGCACTGGTTTGTCTTGGTGAAAACAGATGGCAAATTAGCTGCTGTAATGACTTATGTGGTGCAAGGTCTGTGATAAATAAGAATATTCATCTGACTCTCCTGCTTTGCACACTGTTATCAATTGAGCAAAGCATCATTTTGCACCTGCCTGATAGTGGTCATGCCTGTGCAGCACATCTGGTTATTAGAACCATTATTGTGGTGATTACTGTAAAAGCCACAGTCAGAAAGACTAACAAAGAACCTGGACAGGAGCGTCAGTCTTCATTAACCTCACACTGTTTCAGATGCATTAAGGCTCACACACAGCGAGCTGAGTGCCTTGTGTAAGATCAAATGAAAATGCTGCTGCCAGATGAATAAAGAGCTTGTTTAATAATACTCATCTTCTGTGTCAGCTTTTATTCACTTTGATCTTATTAAAATACACAAAAGAGGAGAACAGCGGCAGAATACTCTTTTTGGAATCGGCAGCTGATTCATCTGCAAAGCTGCAGCAGGTCTATTGAGACACGCTGCTCATGGTCATCCCTTTTCCTTTCATCTGTGAAGGTTCACGAGGTCACATTTCATTTTGAAGATTCTTTTTATTAAATGGGAGGCCTTTTAAAAGTTTTTTGTTGGTACCCTAAAGGCAAGCTTGACTGAAGGACAATGCTTCTGCACTTTATTTTTTGTGCCTTTTGCCTTGTGTTCACAAAAAAAGAAACAAAAACATACACTTTTTTAACATTCTCTTTAAACTGGCCAGCATGATCACCAATTATAAGTCTGAATATGTACACGGTCTAGTGCCATTCAGTTATCAGAATCTGGTTTATTGCCAAGCAGGTTCTCAAATACAAAGACTGTGCTTTGGAATTATGGTGCATAGACAAGCAACACACATTACATTTAATTTAGCTGACGATTTTATCCCAAGTGACTTACAATTGCTATACAGTATGTGTGTCAGAGGGTTGCAACTAGGGGTTAAGTGTCTTGCTCAGGGACACATTAATATATCACAGTGGGAATCAAACCCAATTCTCCTACACCAAAGGCACATGTCATGTGAACTGCGCCATCACCACACATAAAAAAAAAAAAAAAGAAATCCTATTTAAAATGTCAAAATATGTACAATGTAATAATGTATCGAATGTTCGGAAGGAATGTGCAAGAATATATTCCAGGGCAGAGGTCTATGTCCCTTGGAATACTTTGAAGTAGTCTGTTTTTTACACTTCTATAGTCTCAGTTATGTTATTTGGAAGAAAAACACAAATAATCAACAAAGATATATATAATACATTAAAAAGGAACACAGACATTATATTATACTATCTATACACACAGGTTTGCGGATTCTAAGATAAAATCTTATTCATTGAAATATGAAGTTTTTTATCACAAAAGATTTCAAATTCTTACGTTACAATAAATTAAATTAATCTGAAAACCTTTCAAGGACCCACTGGCAAAAAGCCATGGAACCCACTTTGAGAATTACTGTTTAGGAGATGTGTAAGGTGAATAATATTAAAAATAAAAAGAACAATGGACTAAGAGCAATGTACAGAGACAATAGTCCAAAAAGATGCATCAGAACTTCGTCAAACTCAATTGCATTAACTTTTAAATCCTCATCATTGGTCCAAGCTCCCTCACTCGCTTCACCCCAACCATCTCACTCAACATACGGCTCTATCGTCATCTCCTCCAACCTCAGAATTAACCTCGACCCCACCCCTCCTGTTCCTACCCCACCTTAACCAGGTTACAAAATCTGCCTTCTGCCTTTTTATTAAAGTGGAAACCTCAATAACATTGCCCACTTCCAGCCCTCCATGTCCTCAGCCGCTGATGAAACATTCCTCCAGTCCCTCGTAACCAACAAGATCCTCAATAAACTCCAATATATCCAAAACTCTGCAGTCCACATGCTCACTGTCACACACTGCAATGACCAAATCACCGCTGTCCTTCAAGACCTTCAGTGGCTCTCAGTTAAACGGCCTCCCCAAACACTTCCTAGAGGCCAGCATCCTGCCTATCTTTAAAATAGCCCTGAAAATTCACCTATTTTAACTGGATTGGCACAGCCCCGCCAGCTAGCCGAGGCTCCTTATCACAGTTTTTTGTTTTCTTTATGATCTTTTATTCTGCCACTTTGAGTACCTAGAAAATAACTTTATAAACTTGATGATTGATTATTATTATTGACAAATGGGAAGAAGTTAATGTAATGAGTAGTGATTAGGGAGGAAGGGGGGGGGCGGGGGGATGTGATTGTTTTGCATTGTTTTTGTTACATGCTTAGACCGATATATTTAAACCTTGTGCTAATTGTGTGCTGTGCAGTCCCACCTCTTTGATAGCTACATCACTGCTGTTGAGCTCCTTGTAGCCCAGCCACCAGCGGATCTGAACAGGTGGATTACTGGAGGTGGTGTAGCAGTTCAGAACCAAGTCCTGCCCCTCGATGGTTGTAAACTCACCCAACAGTGTCACCTCTTCAGGCTCAACTGTTGTACACACACACACACACACACACACACACATAGTTGGACAAACATACAAGACAAGTCAGAAAAAACATCCATTTTATTCGATTTGGCCTATGAATAGTACATTCAACAGCTACCTATTCTGATCACAGTAGCAGCGCAACTATTTTTGGATGTGAAACACAGCTGTATCAAGGTTGAGAAGGGAAATCACTTTGAGTGGCAACTTGTTTTCTCAGGAGGTTTTCAATGTGGTTTTTTAAAGTCTGCTTCTTTTTAACCAGAGGGGGAGACGGGGAACAATCGCTGCAGGCAAAGTGATCCAGCAGCATAAAGCCTTCGGGGGAATACAATGACTGGGGACTGAGCTGGCAGACATGGGGAACGAGGGGTCATGTATGTAAATCTTTATACGTAGTAGTGTCTTTCCCACATAGAACACAGAATGGGATGCATTTGTGCATAACACACATTTGTGCATACCACACACAAAGACTATTAAGCAGGTGCCATGAGGTAAAAGAGGCATATTCATATTACACCAGTGGGACGTATTCTGTGCCCTGCAGCTTCTGCCAGTGCCTAGAGCGCAGTCAGCAGCTCATTTTCTACATCCCTGAATGGATGACTGTGAGGCATGGCACCAGGGTCTGTTGGTGGCTTTGAGAGAAAAGGAGTGGCACTGGAATAACTTCATCCACCTTTATATAGCATGAGGTTTCTGCACGGACCCATCTTAATTCAAAGCAGAAACAGGTGCACCAATCACCCGGCGTTTAAAGCTCTGACTTACATTGTCTGGCTCTGTAGTGGAAATCAGGCTAGGCTGCTGAATATTAATTCTGTATTAGTTTTATTGTTGCTGAAACAAACATTTTTCTATTCAGTGAGAAAACTATAATCTATTAACCATTGGCGTTGCCATCGCACAAAGTGTAGGCTTTACTGCCTCAGGATTGTGCATTGAAGCAATTCAGCTTAATTAGTGTAGCAGCTATGAAAGAGCATGCAGTGATACTAATCTGGAGGCAGTCAGGAATATGGGCTGCAGCCATAATAACCATTAGTTTCATTAATGATATTAGCATTAGAATTTATGCTGGGACAGCAAAATAATTGGTTTTGGAGGTAAAACTATTATATTCTTCCGCCTCATGCCCATATCCTAAATAATCCATTACTTAGTGTAGGTGTGTGTGTTCCAGAGCTGTGCACTGTATTCAGCATAATCTTCACTCACAGAGCACAGTGATTTTGCGGCTGACAGACAGAGGTGACAGGGACACCAGATTGACGCTCTCACAGCACAGCACTGCCTGATTATCTGCGGGGGTAATCTTCAGGTAGAGGATACTGATGGACTTCTGTGCAACAACGTCCTTTTTCCAAGTTGTGGACAGAACTTCTTTATTCTGACACACAGATGAACACATAAAACTCAAAAAAGTTAACATCAAGAGAATATGTGTGAATAATTGCAAGGCTCCATATTGTGTATACATAGAACAGCAGTAGCCAGCAGAATAACAGAAGCCACTAACTTTGGGATACTTAGACTGAGAGTTGTCGAACTAAAATAGATAATTTTGCCAGAATGACAGTATGTTACAAAGCCTCCTTAACAGATGGTGCCAAAGATTTACCTTGGTCCAGTGGAGAGTGGCTAGGGGGTTTCCACCATAAGACACACACTCCAACACGAGCATTCTCCCCGCTTTGACTTCCTCTCTCTCCAGACCTACAATAACTGGAGGCTGAGGAGGGACTGCGCGGAAACAAGAGACAAAAATAAAAATGGATTTGACAAATGCAAACGGCATAGAAGGCAATAGAAATTGAAGGAGAAAAAGGAAAGAGAAGGGATGTAGTAACTTGGGAAACAGGTATGGAGTGAATAGGATAACATGAAAAAGAAACTGCAATGCGATGAAAACACTCTTGGCAATTGAGTATGGAGCATTCATCTTTGTTGAGACAAGGCCAATAAATTGGGCACATTTAACATGACTGCGGGATAAGAGTTCCAGATCTGATGAAAGCATTATGTATTAAGGGAGCAGTGAGCTGGATCCAGTCCATAAAGCAAAATAACCGATGTTCAAACAGTAATAAGGCAACGTGAAATATGAATAAATTACAGCCTCCCTGAATAAAATATACAAAGTAAATAGAGAAGGACGGGCCTTTGTTATTGCTGCAATCAGTTTCAGAGGGCAGTCTGCAGACCCCGGGCCAGTGTGACAAATTGCTACCTTGCTAATAATCTGGCTGGCTGAAAATGGCCACCGTGCTGGCTTTGATGGGCTGGCATGCTGAGTAAGACTGCAGTGGTGGTCCCAAGTTCTGCAACATTAGCACTTAACACAAAGCCCATGTTGTTTAATACAGAGCAGAAAGACAGAGAGGAAGGGAGGAGTGCTCACACTTATTGGGGTTTGTTAAAACAGCTGCAGCGGCTTCTAATGTGGAGGAGTATAGATAGAGACAACATTAAGGTGTCTAGTCAGTCTGTGGATAATACGGCAGTTGAGCTGGAGGGAGCGCTTGCTGCTGAAGGTGTCAGCAGCTTTGCTCCACTTTAATCAACAACATGATTTAGGCCTGGGAGAAGCAGGTGGTTAGACTCTCAGGCCTTAACAATCAATTACTTCAACTGACCAACAGAGTAGAAAACACTAAACCAACTGTAGTAAACAGTAACTGCGGTGGCACACTGTTTAAGGATTCAGCAAACATTAGCTCTCCCTGTTGCCCTGCCAAATAAGAGAAAAAAGAAATGAGAGCCATAGACAGCATGTGTGTCAACTCACTTTTGTGTGCTGCAGTAACAATTTTATTATACAATATCATGCAGGTTTTGATAAAAACCTGAAGGAAAACGTAACAGAAACTGCCTCCCAAACTGCATCAGTATAATTTTGATTTGAACTGATGAGCACAAACGTAGCTGGGATAGTTATGTAGGATTCATTATTGTTAGCTGTGGTGGCCTTAGCTTTACCATATTAGCTAATCTAATGTTAAACAATTCAGTACTTGAAGCCTTGCTGATATAATCTATCTCAGTTGGTCTAATTAAGGGTTGGAGTGTTTTGGTTCACATTGGGGAAATAAGACTAAGGGTGTAGATAATTTTAAGATAAATGAATAAAACAGTACATCTAAACTAAACTAATTCAAATTTAATTGCAAGGCTGGTGTGTGATTTTACACTGCTGTGGACACTTTACTGTGGTTTTGCAGTAAGAGAACAGCCTAGAACTCCTGCTTTTGGTCATATCAATCTCAGCCCACCAGGGGCAGCCTTGTGAGCTGAAGGCAGTCACACCAATGTTATCTTGAAGTATGTGTGAGTTTGCCTTCAGGTCGAATGTTTCTCCAGAACCACTAACACAGACTGAGTGCACAAGGCCGGATACCGTTGGGCCTCCCTGAGGTTGGGTTCCTGTGTGGTTGAGTGTGTTTGTACACAAGGATGTTTTTCTTTTTTTTTTTTGGGGGGGGGGGGGGGGGGGGGGGGGGG
>NC_048412.1:14563700-14572879 GCF_013103735.1 Etheostoma cragini | reverse complement strand
GGGGGGTGTTGACTGTCAGTTTACAGAAAGGTTGAGACACTCACATTGCACGCTCATTGTCATTGTTGTCTCCACAGGCCGGAAAAGGGCGGGATTCTTGGCATGACATGCCAGCTGCCTCCCGTTGTCAGAGCTCAGAGCGGTGACTCTTTGGGAGGTAACAGAAAGACAAAATGAGAAGGATAAAAGACTTGACCCAAACATGAACACGTGGAAACACGTACAGTCTATGTATATGGACTTCTTTTTGTAGGAAACCGCCTCCTGACACTAAGCAGCGTTTTAACTGTTTATTTACAGTAGCCGATGGAGGTGAATCTTGTTTTCACTACTTTATACACAGTTTGGTAGTTTATTCCAGTGGTTCCCAATCTAGGAGTCACACAAAAAGTCTGAGGGGTCATTTTTCTAGCTTTTTCTCTTACGTACAGGAAGGTACGGAAGTACTAAAAGTCAGACATTTGAAACAAAATTTTTAGAAGGTATCACAACCTTAAAAAGTTGGAAACCACTTGCAATGTGTTTTATAATATATCTTAATGTGAAAAGTGAATAGCTATAGCTGTCAGATAATGCAGTAGAGTGAAAAATACAATATAATCCTGTTAAATGTAGTTAAGTAGTTATTTGCATGACATGAAAATACTCAAGTAAAGTACAAGCACCTAAAAATTGTACTTAAGTACAGTACTTGAGTAAATGTAATGTCATGTAAATGAACAACACAGTAGTCAGCAAATTTCCACCAAAAAATGCACTTGGTGGTGTACATTGAAAGATGCACTAGTCCCTTCAATGCAGTGGATTTGTTCTGAGCTTAGTTTACTTTCTTAGTTTCTGTCTTCTATATATCAAATTACAATGCAATTCAACCCTAACATGGCCCACTGCTGCGTACTCTCAGTGCAAATATGAGGAATAAGCATCAATATTACTTAAGACCTAGGCTGTTCTGCAATAGAGCCGAACAATGTTGCAGCTCCTCAGTACCAATGTTATCTCAGGATATGACAAGAGGTTATTATCTTTGACACAGAGGAGACAAGCAGGATTAAAGTAATCTATGGCCCTGTTTAATGTATAGGCACCTGGCTACTGGCAAGGATCGGATCTGTCTCGCTGCCGGAATGTAATTTTGTGCATTTGACAGAAGCTAATTCAATCGCACGGTGCCACAACAGTTCGCTGTGTGCAAAAATTCATTCATTGCACTCACTAAGAAAGAGGGAGAAAATAAGAGCGGGGTGAAAACAAGGGAAACAAAGACAGACATGGAGAGATTGAATGTGTCGCAGAGAAAAATGAGTCTGGCAGGCGGGAAAACACATACGTTACTTCAGCATGCGTGTTCAGAAGCTTATCCTTTGAGCCAGACATGTTAAAAGACTCTACACCTGTCAGCTCGACTCCATCTGAAAGACACAATGGGGGGGAGGAACACAAAAGGGAATATGTTATGTGTAAATTTGTTCATGTGAAACAAAAACATCAGTGTTATTCTCACATGGAAAGTAATTAGCATACCACTGTCTCAACCGATCTTAGAATTGAACTCAAATCAAATCAGTGTTGAGATTACAATGACGAACATAATTACATTTTACTGAACACAATATTCTGTAGACGCATTCACACCAAGGGAAAATATCTCTCCCTCTCCATTTCAGCAATACAAAGTATAATAGGTGTGACGGGGGAGCAGAAGGCAAAAACAGAAAACGTTGTAAACAACTGATAACTTGTGATACATTCACTGTACATGCATTTGTAAAAGTCAATGGGAATTGGCTGGCAGGCTATTTCCTCCCACACAGATTTTGCTCTTTTCAACTCTGCCATTCGAAGACTATGAAATAAGAGATCTTTACTGAACTTGAGCTTTTACTTTGCAATGTTTTTAAGTTTTAATATTCAGGTTGTGACCTGTCAAGTTCTCAAAATGTAGATTATCGGAAAGACTGTTGCCCTTTTATCCAACTCGTCGAGCTGACCCTTTCTGTCACATTTAGTGCAGGTGAAAGGGGGGACTCACCTTTATAAAGTGTGATTTCAGCCATGGGCTTTGCATCAGGGGCAATACAGGTGACAACGTATTTCTTCCCTGCCGTCCAAGGTGTTGCCATGTCCACTTTAAAGTATGGCTTGGAAGGAGGAACTGAATGAGAGACAACAACAGCTCACATTTCAGGTTTATCACATCATTAACCTCAGTCATCACACTAATCTTTAGTTAGAGGAAGCTGGCGCTATCACAAATATTAGCTTATGCAATGATATGATAAGCACTCGCAACATTTGGGAGTGACTAGAATGTCACACTGTCAGCTTTTGAGTGATTTACTACAGTGAGGTTTAATGTTCTGTTGAGTTTGAATACAAATTGTGGACAAGAAGAGAATACAGAGATGAAACCGATCAACTGCTAATCAATCATAGCAAACACCAAACATTTCTCTTCTCAGATCACCCACAAGCTAAATATGTACTTTCTGGACTGATCAAAGCAGGCTTCACTTCTCCACTGTTCTACTCTACACTCCTTTTATCTGACCATAAATAAGAATCCCAGAAAATAAACATAGCTTTTAACACAAGGGACCGAAAATTGTTTGGCAGTAAATTGAAAAATCTGTCACCAACTAGCCTTCAAAGGGATTTCTGCAGATCGGTGAGCCACTCTTTACCAAGACTGTCAGTTCAATCATGCACGCGCACACACGCGCACACACACACACACACACACACACACACACTTTAGAAACCTGTTTATATATTGTGCCAGCTTTTAGCAAGTTGGTCAGCCTGTAGAATGTCAAACTATGGTTACTGTTAAGGTTGTTTTTCTTTCATCAGAGATCAAGTGCAAAGGCTGCATGGGTTCAGAGAACAGGGAGAAGGAAAGTACAGGAAGAATACGTGTGTGTGTGTGTGTGTGTGTGTGTGTGTGTGAGGGAGAGAGAGAGACATGAAAGACTGGCAAAGGCGTGAAGATAGATGGCAAGAATGAAAAGTGAGTGTAAGACAAGCTGCAGAAGGGAGCAGGGGCACGAAGATAGCTGCTGCTGAATTTGGAGATAAAGCCGCTGCTAATGTGCAGGTTAACAACTGGACCACAACAGCAACCAAACCAGCCTGCCATCAAGCTCCTCTCCATCGCTTTGGCACACAAAATCAATTCCTTGGCCACTAGGAGGAGCTGTTGCTGTGTGCAGAGTCGCCCATTGGCTCCAGTCTGCTATTGAGACAGATGAGATGTGGCTGCAGCTTCAAACTGATTTAAAAGAAGCAATTGAATCTGTGTGGACTGTGATGGGTTACCCAGAGCACTGCAGAGGCGCACGCTGCAATAATGAGATGCATTTGTTTGTTCCTCCCCTCCCTTCCTCTTCCCTGAGAAGATGACTGGGCCATGCATCTATTGACAGCCCCTGCACTCTCAATCTACTCAGGGCCGCACAATTCAACATAGGCGCATCACTTGTTGTGCTCGAGGAACGTCTGGCAGCCTAACAAATCCTAAAATAAGAATAATGTCCGCAAATGAGGCAGGCAGGTATCTAATTTTTTCCACGCTCTGTCATTCTGGCCCGGTCTTTATCTCTCATTCACTCCATCATCCCTCTCTAGCAGTCCAATTCGCCCTCCCCCACTCCCCCCGCCACTATCCTTCTTGACCACTGCATTTAAACTGCAGAAGTGTGGGGGAAGGTGTGTTCCACTCGGGAATTAAAGGCTGCCATCCATCACATCGGCAAATAACGTGACCCAATCAGCCCAGTCAGGATGAACATTTGTACAAATGTAATAGCACATGTGGACAACAACAAACCACACTCTGTTCAATTTACTAGACATGCACTCAGAGCAAAGAACAGACAGCAAACAAGCTGTTCTCTAAATTAACTATTTCTGCCCCTTCTTTGTCTACCTTCCTGTCAGCGTTTTTATTTTTATGTTGTCTCCCTGTCTCTAACTCTATTTCTAGCCCTATCTCTCTTATTAAAGTATATGAACACAATAATAGATAGATTGATAGAAACAGGCAGCTGCAAAATTTGATTTATTAGACAAATACAGACGGATGGATGGATAAGGCAGATAAGAAGCAGATTAGCAGACACATCAATATGCATATCCACCTTTCTCTCTCATTCACATACAGATGCACCACACTCTCTTCCCTCCTTTGCACACAAACACCCAAAGATAAACTCAAGTCTACAGTGCACGCAGATTAGCATGCACAAACACACTGACACAAGTGAGCTAGTGTGCAGACAAGCTACATTCATCTCACTTCAATCTAAAAACATGCGCCAGTGTGTGCACAGTCTAACATGCATTACAACGCTGATTCTCCAGAACATTTTTGGGGAAGGCCCAGAGGATAAAACAGTATCTATTTTTTGACCAGATCAGACTTCTCAATACCACACAGAAGCAAATCATCGGTTTCATCTCTGGAAGATAAAGATTGGCTATGCACACATCCATGTACAATGATATATTCTCTCTCTCTCTCACACACACACACACACACACACACACTTGTTCTCGGGGAGAAGTGGAGAAGCAGCCCCATCTCTCCTCGCCCACAGTCACATCACTTCTTCCTGACACACTACTTTTGTCTCTCTTAGTTTTTGTTTTGGGACCATTACATACGAGTTACATTTGTCCACATCCATGACCATTTACAGAATATATTCCACACACACATAAGGATGGAACATCTACCTTATTGATAGATCTATAAAAGAGGAGGCATAACGTTTCATTCATCTTTTTAGTGTCTCATTTTACTATTGAGCAGAGCCCCAAATTGGAAAGCCCCTGACACCGTAACATCACTCTGGCACTGTATTATGCACACCGTCCCACCAGTGTATAACCCACTGTCCTCTGATGGGGTTATATCTTGGGCAACTGTCAAAACTTTTCAAGAACGAAGATGAATAAAGTCACGATGTTCTACGTTGCTTGTGCCCCCATTCATAAGTTGTTCCATTATTCATAACCGGGAATCATAAAATGAAGGCTCATTATATACTCTTCAAGTGGTAAACTCATTAGCTACCGCAAAAAACTCACCATAGCCCTGGTTCCTAAAATGTCCTCTAACCTCCAACCTACACTGATAATAAGCTTACACACATGGGCACGCTCACTTATATACACATATCTCTGTAAGACCCAACTATGGCAACTGAATGAGTAATACATTCTAAAACCAGAACACATCAAATAAATGTTTTCAATATTAGCAGGTGGCATCTGTACAGACATGCAATGCAGTGAGGGAGAGAGTTGTTCATTAATAGGATTAAATGCTAAGGCTAATGGTATAAACCGAGACACAGGATGTGTCAGGTATGTGACAGGCACAGTACAGGGTAAGTTTTAGAAGAGGAGGGGGTTTTAGTGGTGGGGGTAGAGGTTGTTATTGTCATGGATTACTCACTACCACTTGATCTGCCTATTGCAGTAATCCCCTATCTGAGCTCCGCAGGAAGGCAAAAACACACAGGAGTTATGTTGCACCAATGAAAACGTCTTGAAAACATCCCTTTGTAAGCTCATGGATGGAGCTTATTGACATTTTTGCCTCCGTCCCTGCTATTCACTGCCTGTAGCAATCCATCTTGAATTAGCCAGTCATGATAGCACTCTCTCTGACCCAAGAATCCAATTATACGACCAGCAATCTCAGTTTTGTTTTCACATTCCTCCCCTCTCCCCCACTGTATCTCCTCCTAAAGAGTTTATAGTGTTTTGTTTTGATGCAGGGCTTGATGGGATATGGCCATGGTTGACTGGCCAGGGGTGTGGGGCCTTGGGAGCTGTAGTTCAGTGATGGAGAAGTCCGTGGGGAACTCGTCAGAGACAGTGCTCTTCAAAAGGATGCAGTTTCCAGTCCCAGTTCAGCACTAACAGGAGATTGAATTCATCAGCTCATTATGAAGCCCCGATTAGTCACGTATTTTGAATCAGTTGAGTTGGTGTGGTGGAACAAATGACCCTTGAGGACCAAGGCTGCAGAGTGCTTTTTAAGTCAGTAGCTTCACTCTTTGCCCTATGCAACAGTGCAGCTGCAACTGTCCATCTTAAACAGTCAACAGCTGGAAAGTGCTCTCAAGGCACTGAACAAAAAAAAGCTGAGATTTAGATCAGAGTATGTCTGGCAGCAGGAAGTTTCAGTCACGGTAAATATGACTACCAGTGATCCTCGATGCAACACAAACATAATTCCCACACATTTTGACCTTTTCGACAAAGCCGAGAGCAATTGTGTTGACTTTGTGTATGTGGGCGCACATGCAATGGGCATCTCAGAGGTAATACATGTGGGAGTTAAGCCTGCTGTGGCTGCAGGTGTAGGCATGCTGTAGAACATAAGACTGTTGCAGTGTAGAGCAGAACGCAGCCATTCAAAAGAGGACGTCTAAGGCCTATGCCTCTTCCTATCCCACACCCCCCGCCATCCCTCCTACTGGCCCATTGATGTCAGAAAAACCTGCTTTCTTCCCAGAGGAGAGTGAGGCCACTAGAATCACCACGGCAACCCCTCCTATGAAAGAAAAAAAAACACCTCTCCATGGTCACCAACGAGAAAGCCGGAAAGCAAGGGAGAGAGGGAGAAATTTAACAGAATGGGGAGGGGGATGTAAGCAAATGAACTGCGCCCGGAGAAGAAAGGTTCTTTTAGAATCTTTTTCCTGACACATATGGGCTTGCTCCCACAAGCATGAGGGAGAGAGAGAGAGAGAGAGAGAGAGAGAGAGAGAGAGAGAGAGAGAGAGAGAGAGAGAGAGAGAGAGAGAGAGAGAGAGAGAGAGAGAGAGAGAGATATCTGTTGTAATAGTGTGACAACAGGTGGTCTTAATGTAGTCGCACAATTACATCTATTCCAGCCCTTGTCTGAGTAGGAACTTTTGAATCACTGGTTAAAATGTATTCCTGTGAGACGGAGAGACATGGATCGCCCTGAGGCTTGCCAAGGAATCCAGTTCGTTATGATATTTTACATAGCTGAAGAATATAAAATATCTGCATGGTGAAAGTTATAAACCTATTGGAACAAGTGGGGATGGCATAGTGCTTGTTAAAGAAGGATTAAATACCAGAAAAAGTTGAAAAAATGTTACTACTGTACTGTACCAAGGTCACTTTAAATGTAGTCTCTACATTTAAGTGTGAAATCGCTTCAAATTCCTTATCTTAAGCAAATTAAAGCTTTTTCATCAAAATAAATGAATGAATATTTAACAGCTCTTTGTATGCTAATTACCGGTCAGGAGGTTATGTATGTCACTAGAGTACTGAGGATGCTCACTGTGCCTTATTACAAACATCATTTTGTTACTCAGACAAAGAAAATACACATTTATAAGCCCCCACATGCCCTCTCTTCACACTCTCCATGGTTGTGCTCACTTAGCATGTTGACCCAGACTGTACTGGAAATGATTGCTCGACTGCTCTCAGATCGGCCCACTTGACATTCATAGGAGGCGTCATCTTCCAGTTGGGCCTTCTCAATCTGAAGGTGATACTGCCCTGGAAAAGAGAAAGAGATAAATTACACATTATGTTGTGATAAGGATGTGCTCACTGAAACCATGAGAATAATTACAAAGAAAGAAAGAAAAAAAGAAAAGCTCTTTTAGTTTTCTTCTGAACTCTCTACTGAATATAATGCTGGCTGTTCAGAGTTGTTGCATATATATCGATAAGTACCTCCTGCAGGCCCTATTTCTTCTCTGTTGATTTCAGAGCGTTTAAATTTCAAGCGATTTTCAACATGGCAAAGAGGAAAAAAACAATGACAGACTGGCATTTCAATTTAATACGGTAATATACTCCACAACTTAGCGACGTTTGGGTGTTTGATTATAAATAGACTATTTTTGTATTTCTGTAAAATTGAAACGTCTCACTTAGAGAACCTCCTGCTGCATGCGTTCCATTGACATGCAAGTAGTTGTCTATACTCCTAGCAGACGCATTTTGTTTAAGAATGACTTTCCAGCATGGTAAATGAAATCCAATCCTAGATTCACAATGCCAACTGAAGAAACTGCCAGGCAAAGTCCTTCTCCCTGTATCTTTCTTCTGATAGTCTGGCATGCCAGCAGGGCTTGATTTGTTTGATGCATTGCCATAACCTGTGGGGATTAGATGATGTTCAGTGTTGGTTTTTCATCTCCTCATTCTCTGGCTCACAGCCTACTAACGTGCAAAATAGTATCTTGGTCTGACAACCACACAGGCCTAAAAAATGCATGCGTCAAGTAAGCTGGCAAGATAATTAACACCAACCAGAAGCAATTTTAACATCTAAGTTATCATTGACTGCAGAGAGAGAGTTACATTAAAAGTTATTAATCATATTCATATCTTTCCTGGAATTACTCACAAATAGTACAATCAAGTTGCAGAGGGTGTGTATTTATGGTAGCAGAGACGGCGGATGGCTGGAACAAGATTCGCCATTTTGTCCATTACTCTGTATTTATTTCAGCTAGGGCCTTCACAATTGTGGGATACAGTATACAGTGGTGTGAAAAAGTGTTTGCCCCCTTCCTCATTTCCTATTCCTTTGCATGTTTGTCACACTTAAGTGTTTCGGAACATCAAACCAATTTAAACAATAGTCAAGGACAACACAAGTAAACACAAAATGCAATTTGTAAATGAAGGTGTTTATTATTAAAGGTGAAAAAAAATCCAAACCATCATGGCCCTGTGTGAAAAAGTGATTGCCCCCTAAACCTAATAACTGGTTGGGCCACCCTTAGCAGCAACAACTGCAACCAAGCGTTTGCGATAACGTGCAATGAGGCTTTTACAGCGTCCTGGAGGAATTTTGGCCCACTCATCTTTGCAGAATTGTCCTAATTCAGTTACATTTGAGGGTTTTTGAGCATGAACGGCCTTTTTAAGGTCATACCACAACATCTCAATAGGATTCAGGTCAGGACTTTGGCTAGGCCACTCCAAAGTCTTCATTTTGTTTTTCTTCAGCCATTCGGTGGTGGACTTGCTGGTGTGTTTAGGATCATTGTCCTGCTGCAGAACCCAAGTTTGTTTCAATCAAGCTTGAATTCATAGTTCCTTTTATCACGGCAAGTCTTCCAGGTCCTGAAGCAGCAAAACCGCCCCAGACCATCACACTACCA
>NC_048412.1:14512853-14563600 GCF_013103735.1 Etheostoma cragini | reverse complement strand
ATGAGTCGTCGCTGCACTCTTGGGGTAATTTTGGCCGGCCGGCCACTCCTGGGAAGGGTCACCACTGTTCCATGTCTTGGCCATTTGTGGATAATGGCTCTCACTGTGGTTCGCTTTCCCAAAGCTTTGGAAATGGCTTTATAACCCTTTCCAAAGTGATAGATCTCAATTACTTTCTTTCTCAATTGTTCCTGAATTTCTTTGGGTCTCAGCATGATGTGTAGCTTTTAAGGATCTTCTGGTGGACCTTACTGTGTCAAGCAGCTCCTATTTAAGTGATGCCTTGATTGTGAACAGGTGTGACAATAATCAGGCCTGGGTGTGGCTAGAGAAATTGAACTCAGGTGTGGACAACCACAGTTATAGTATGTTTTAACAAGGGGGGCAATCACTTTTTCACACAGGGCCATGATGGTTTGGATATCTTTTCACCTTTAATAATAAACACCTTCATTTACAAATTGCATTTTGTGTTTACTTGTGTTGTCCTTGACTATTGTTTAAATTGGTTTGATGTTCCGAGACACTTAAGTGTGAAAAACATGCAAAGGAACAGGAAATGAGGAAGGGGGCAAACACTTTTTCACACCACTGTATCTACATGGCTATAAATTAAGCGGCAGGGTATATTCTCCCCTCTGAAAATCTGCATTTGTGCATTGGCCCTTAAGATGGAAACAAAGTGTTATTTTATTGAATGAAAAACAAACCAGGGTAAATTGTTTATCTTGATTTGGAGAACCTGTTTGCATCATTCATACAGTGGAGTATATGGAATATAGTCTCTCTCACTTGGTTTTCTTGTAATTCTAAATTCCAGTAGTATGTGACAGAAGATATACAACAATACACGCAAAAGAACACAATGTGACAGCTGTGAAGCAGCTGATGGGTCTTAATTAAATGTTTTCTTGCGCTGTTAAGTAGTACTACTTAGGTGAAAAGCATATTTGTACATGTTTACACCTACAAGATTTATAAAACTTGATTAAACAATTTCCTTTGCAAAGACGTTCTAGTTTTGCCAACATGCCATAAACATCTCAATATTCATCTGTGACTATGGTTTACCACTTTATAAATGCTTGAAATTAGATAATTGATATTATTTAAGAAAAATATGCAACACTCGCAGTACATTCATGTGAACCAAAGTTGCACCTTGTGGACCAATCATTGAAAGTAAATTAAGAAAAATCTCAATGCTTTGGTGCTTTGGCTTCAACAACCCATTTTATCTGTTCTTCTTCGTGCTTGTCTTTACAGTGCAACTTGTTGGGTACAGCAAATCCTAAATCTAGGCTTGTGTGTGTGTTTATACACATTTACTTTATTGCTTCCGCTTGCAGAAACTAAGGGTGCTACATTTACTGTAAGTATATGTAGAAATCAACGTGTCCCTCTCCTGTTTTTGTGAATGTTTGATTTCAGGCTTTTTTAAGCATCAATAAACATCACTGATGGTGACAATCAGTGAAAATGGGTAGCGTATCAAGTGCAGTCAAGTGCCATTTTAAATGATTTTGATCTTTTTCTGTGCAGTGTAAAGTGATTGCATACATCAGTCGGCAGTTTCTTTTCCTGGTAAAGTGTACCAGCACTGATGGGTAGTTGATTCATGAGTGTATCTTAAAGTGTTGGACAGCTTGTGTGTGTTTGTGGTCCTTGTGTCACGTATATATTTACTTTGTTGCTGAGGTAAAAAAAAAAAGTGGCAAGAATGTTTTTTCTAACCCTGTACCTGCTGTAATGCTTACTGGAATTTGCTCACTGACAATCAGCTGAAAAACAACATTTTAGCGTTGCATGCGTTTGTTTTTTGTAAACTAACTCTAGGCATTAATAAGCATCGACAATGTGTGAATAGGCATCTATGCAGTGTTAATGTGTTGCTTGCGGTGTCCGACACACTGAAATGTGGCTTATATAGTTGCGGACTGATCGGGAACAGATGCTCTTCTTTTACTTGCGATTGCATTCTAATTGGCTATTACTTTTTATAGACTGTGTTGCAGATTCTGCAACACACTTTATTTCCTGCCACATTTCACTGATTTGCTGACACTCACTTGCTTTAATTTATATATTTTTTGTCTTAATATGTAAGTGACAGTGAGGGGGATGTGTAATAGGCTGTTGACAACCACATCACCTCCTCAGTCCCAGATGCTCCCGGTATAGAGAGCCAGTGTGCCATAAGGTTCCCGTAATGTCTGTGTGTCTTTATTACAACCCTTTGAAGCCATAGCAACATCATCTCAAATACTTTTAGAGTAGCAGCGTCAGGCTGTACTGCATTCTGAGCTGAAAGCAGCCCTTTATAATTAGAACTGTATGAATGACACATATCACAGGAACATAATGAAGTATGTAGGCTCAATCTGACAGCATGTTATATTACATCATACTTCATGTACCCTCTACACATCTCACACCATGTAGTGTACAAAGTAGCTTAACCTTACCTTGACCAGTGTCACTGTATCTTATTCCACTCATCTGGATCTTCTTAGCTTTTTTGTTCTTTGCCAAACCCATAAACTGCTAACTTCATTCAACCATGGGTAATTTATGATATTACTAATTCTGGTAACTTTTGTAGTGGTTCTTTTATCAAAGTTAAGTTAATTAATTTAGCTTGGGTAGGTCCATCAAAGCCCAAAAGGCCATAGACCTTATTCTGTGCGTATCTGTGAGTTTACCTCTCGTGGGGTTTCCAATCATGCTGTAGCGTGGAAAGCCTGGCAGGCTTCTCTGTGGTCCCAGCAGGAGGCCATCTTTCACCCACTGAACCGTCCCTGAGGCTCGCAGCACCTCACACCTCAACACGGCTGTGGCTCCCATCCGCACAGTGAGGTTCCTGGGCTCAGACCTGAAGGCCTGCTGAGAATGAGTGCCTGGACACATAAAAGACACCCATCACAAGGGATGTGATGGGATATAATGTAAAGAGAATGGAGAAGAGAATGGAGAAGAACAAAGACCGAGTATGTGTGAGGAGTGTTTTAGAGGAAGTCTAAAAGAGTAGAGGAAGCACGACATTAAACTACACCACAGGAATGCAGTCTTGTGGTCTTTTGTCTGAAAATGCACCCCGTTGTGTCTGGCCACATTATTCATCCTGGCATATGTTTTATTGATGGGAAACTGCAGTGATACAGCCCTGAAAATGAGTCAATAAAGTAATTACTGCGAATTAAATCCCCCCCGGCCATGCAGATAGGGTATTGGGAGCAGGGGAAAAGCATGGGGTATCAGAGACCTCGTTCACCTGTGGTTTTTCTTCAATGCCAATGTCCCACCAGCTAATTCCCTCTGGGAAGAGTAATGATTATCACGTTAATTCCCCGTGTTTGTCATAGGTAGGGTTGGCCATCCTTCAGCCAGGCTCTTAGATGACATTTTGTGGTGCAGTGTACTTGAGTCAGGAAGGTAACCTTAAAACAGGCCACCCATGAGCCTCTAACTAGGGGCTAGGATTATATGATTATTATACATATGGGTTTATGAATAAATTCCGTTCAAGGAGTCAAACGGAACTGCATACTCAAATGAATGCCTAATATCCAAGTCTGACTCTAGTTTAAAACAATGCCCCACAGAGAAGCCAGTCTTATTCCGGCTGTTTGAATCTTGACCTTCATTGAAGCAATGACCAAGTTGTTTATGAAGAGCATGCTCTGTTGCGTCTGACAACATGAGTGAGAAGCAGAGCTCTCAGATCAAGGCTGAACCAGTCACCTCACGTCAAATATGAAGGGCAAGATTGCCCATTACAGAGGATGCATACAAACAACCAAACACAGTAGCACATTTGCATACAGTTTACATAAATGAATACTTAACAGCAATCTCCAGTGGTTTCCAAAATAGTCATATAGCACTATTCTGCAAAAAATAAGTACTCCATATCATTATCAAAATGTAGTGGATAAGACTTCTCATGTCTTAAAGTGATAACTTTGTGTACCTTTGTGTTTCTTTAAATAAAGAAAAAGAAAAGTATTCCTCTTTCAAGACAAATAAATAATGTTGTATCTAATCTTACAAGATTAATTCATGAGCAATAGATAGAAACCATGGGTTTTGCTACTAAAGCTTTAGCCTACAGTACACTACTTAGTAGTGTAAGACAGTAAATGTGAACTAATGTAAATGGGACATGTTCTCTGTAACCGGGACATAGCTTGCTTGCTAGTTGAGATATTGAAGAAAGTGTTGTTTCTAGCCTGCCACATTGCGTGTAAGTTTAGCATGTAATGCTTAATAAAGTTCCACTCTTTATTCTGTACAGTTGTTAAAAAAAGACGAGTGAACCAAGAGGTAAGGAACGTTATTATCTGAAGTAATACTGCTAAACTATTTTGGTGTTACAGTTAAAAGTGCTCTAAGCGATGTTGGGTGACGTTCAATTAAAAAAAAAAAAAAAAGACTAGCTCGCCCCTCCCTCCTCCTCCTTCCGTCCCCTCCCTCTCCCTTCTGTGCACTAACCGTGTCGAGCGTGTTGAACGTCAATCAGAAAGTTGAAACAAGGTCAACTTTATGGTAATGAGCTATGATACGGTTTAGCGGCAAATTACCTGCAACTGATCGGATAGACGTCCTTTGCGCTGCCGAATTCAAATGAGACATGCGATGAACATCGAATGCTGCTACGTCAGAGCAGCCAAAGCATCAAAAGCTTCCCCTTACTTTTTGACAAGCATCCTTGACAGGGGAGCCAGAGCTTCTTTTTCAGTTCAAGTTGGCCGCGGTGTGTACGTACACTTAGTAACTTCACTGACTTAATTACTCTTCTCTGCTTGTGCTGCTGTCACATTTTGGTTGTTGCCATCTTGCTTTTTCGTAGCCAGAAGTGAGTGTATTTGGATGAAAAGGTGGAGCGAAGCTATCCAATATGGTTGCTAGCAGGCGCAAAAGTGAATGGCCAACTCCCTAGAGTGTCATTTAGTACAACCAAACACTGAACAGGACATTTTAGGCAACTAAAATGTAACATACAAAGCATAACCTGTTTTAGTGTCTATTGTACACTAATTGTAGTCGTTAGGAACTCGTTTACTGAGTATCAATCAAGTGAGACAGAGTTATTTTTTTTTACTTATACAGTCCTGTTGAGTCTCCCATTGCTGGCCATTAAAAAAAAATGCATGTTTAAGGCACGTCTACATTGGCTTCAGTTTTCAGGCCCAACATTTTTTTCTTGACTTTTAAACAACATTTTAGCATGTCACAGATAAACATTTTAAAGGTTTTTTCTCTAAATTTAAAGAAGTTAATACCTCAACATGTTTGTAGTTTCCTGCTTGTGCTTCCATTACACCACTCTCTTCTGCCTCAGCCAAGCTTCCTAATGATTATGTCTGTGTCTTTAAACCAACTGAGTCAGTTGAAATGAAGTGGAATTCGATGTTCCATTATCATCAATGGCCATTATCCTGCATTTTGCCACTTGTGACCACAGTATTGAGCCTAAGTTCCAGCATTCATTATTTTTTGGGGGCCTGTAAAGCTAAGTGGAATTTTAGCGATGGGAGGTAATATGCTGCGAGTTTGTCACTCTGAGCGTCCCCTTTCACATTAAGTTGATAAGTTAAGTTAAGTTGTTGATATAGGAATAATAATGACTACAAACAGTCCCATTTGAATGACCTGACTGACATACAAAGGTGTTTCATTTGAAAGTCCCAGTAGGCCACGCCAGTAAGCAACCGTGCACAATACCCACAGGGTGGGAACTGCAGCACCCAAAGGGAATGCAGTCATCATTAACTACAGTCTTTTTTGATTGCTAAACGACAGTGGGCACGACTGGAGTCACATGTGCAAAACTCTAACTACAGTCTGCACAGTTCATGTGGCCCTAACTCTAGTTTGTTTGCCATTGCTTGAACACAGTTTTCAAATCTTTACACACTTATCCCATGGCTTACAGCACTTTGTTCAAATGTTAACACACTGCTTTCACAACTGTTAACCACACATTCAAAACAGAATAGATTTCAGTCTGGTGTCTATCAAACACGGCTGATGGTAATTTTAGCTGAAAGCCTAAGCAGGTGTCTTGTTTTAGCCTAGTTAGTGAACATACTGTACAGTATAGTTTTTTTTGTAAACAAATAAGATAAAATAAGAATTACAAACAATTATACACTGTATCTTTTGAGAAAAACAGGTAGAGCAAAGATACCAATATACACAAGTAAGATGTCTGAGGTTACATACACAGCTATAAAAAACACTACATTTATTATAGTAAAACGGCATTCTTACTGTTTTTCAGAAAGCAATGGAAACATCCCATTCATTAGTATTTAGAGATGATGATGACATCCAGTGTGATGAAGAAAACTAGCTACATGATGCTGGAGAGAGGCCGGGTCAATCACACTATTCTTTGTTACTGTAATGTACCATTCGTTTTTCCCAGTAATTTCATTAATTACTAGAGAAAAAATACTATATTGAAGCAAACTGATGATTGTTTAGCTTACGTGGAAATTGGTATATTATATGAAATCTATATCTTTTCTTTAAATAAACTATTGAGTAGTGTGAAGTCACTCAAATTGTACAAACTGTAAAGATGAAACGTTTTTTTGTATTGGTGTTTGATGCTAGTGTTTTTCCTCTCAGTGTGTTCTGACTGACAGTGTTTGTTATCTCATTGAGGACTGTGCATAGTGTTTGGCGGCACTGAGCCTGTTTTGAGATGTGTGTTAAGAGTTGTGTTGCTTGGAACGAGTTTTGCAGGTGATGTGAACTGTTTAGCTCAGGTGACTGTTGGTAGTGCAGACTGAGTTTTGCACATGTAACTCCAGTTTTACCCAATGTTGTTTAGCAATTGGAAAAAAAATTGTAATGTTGTTAATTACACTTTTGCTTTCAGGCTATGACCTGGCAGAATGTCTGCTGTGAAATATTGATTTTCATTCTTTATTCAAGACTGGATGTCTACAATTTGATATGAATGCAATGTATCAACCCTGATTTCTACATACATTTTTAAGATAAATACAGTATATTGTTTAAAAGTAGCAAATTCTTCCTAGACACTATTTCACAACTTCTCTAGCTAGAGCATGTACCTCATATACCTGCATACGGTTATCGAAATGTGTCTGCTAATGCAAATGTTGTTTAAATATGTATCTTCTTCTCCAATCATAAGGTAGTAGTTCACAGCATATTATTAAGATCATGTACCACTAAGTTGTCAGATCACCTAGGGTTATGTTTAGCCTTTGAACTGGAAGCCAAACTAGTCACCATGGAAACGAGTCAGGAGCTACTGTGCACAGAATACTCACTAGCAGAATTGAAATAATGTTATTTATTTATTGTATAAACTAGACAATGCTGGAGGTGAGATTAGGAGTGACATACAGGGCATAAAAACTGCCGCGGATAACATGCAGAGCACCATACCGGTAACGTTGGACAGATTTACCTTCACTTTAACAACAACAACAACCCTGGTAGAAACGTCACTATGGTCACACAGAGTAAACCTATTGGCCATACTACAGTTTAGGCAGTATTCAGATTAGGCTATTTGCATAAAACACTAACACCCTGCGTTTCCATGTTACCATGAATAAATCAGTTTAAAAAATGTGTTTTTCTACCTGTTCAAAAGGAAGAAATGTCCCCCAGCAAAAGAGAGTGAAAATATGCACCTGCTGGTTTCCTATTTGATTAAGCAATAACAACAGAGGAAGGTAAAAAATGATGATGTTAATAGTTGGTCCGGTTCACCACCTTGATTTGCTAGCTGAGGACTGATTTTCTCACGTGCTGAAAAAACAAAAGTGAAAGGAGAAACATAGAAAACGCCAGAGTGAGCCCATTGATACTGCAGTAAATGTGGTATCTTAGACAAGATTTTGATAGTATACGATTAAGAAGTAAGTATACCAGGAACCTGGTTAGTTTAACTGACTTACATTCACAGTAAATGCATCACTGTAAATACAGTAGCTATTATGTTAGAGTGAAGATTCATCTAAGGCTTCAATAAGGTAAGGTTCAGCTGAATGGGCTGAACATGGAAGAGACTTGAGAAGGCCGCAGTTGCTGTAATGATGGCTGTATGGTGACATTTGATTCTCTTACCCCAGATGAGGCAGAGAAATGGTAGAGCGGAAGGAGACACAATCCATGCTGACAAGAAGTCCATTTCACCGCTGGCACCTGACCTTCAACACTCCTGGAACAACCCTGGAAACAAAACACTACATCAAATATAGTTAACATAAACTCCATAAATGAATATAGTAGGCTTATGCCTTTAAAAGGCATTTGTATTGAGTCAGGCAGTATCGTATTTTATAACCAACCTTTAGGACCCTATATTACATCCGGCTTAGCACGGCACAAAGCCTGACGCAAGTGTCTTTACTATTTTAAGACCGACGCAGTTGTTAATTTCGAGTCCTGCCCTCACGTTGTTTGAAAAGCAAATGCACCTGCGCCAATCTTTGCGCCTATGGTCCCTGGTCTTACATGGAGGTGTGTTTAGATGAATTTTTGGCGTACTTCTATCTTGTGGCAGCTGATTGGTTTATCCCATGTTACACCCAAAACACACCTATGAATTACTAAAGACACTAAGTACAACCCTTTTGAACCATGCCCCTGGCGCACTGAATCTTTTTTCCACAAAATTGGATTGGGACACGCCCTAAACGCACCTGACTTTACTTAGCATGAAATCTCACAAGCCTCTGACAAGCACATAATTACAGCAGACAATCAATAAAACAATCAATCAATCCTGCATTAGTCTGCAATAAAAACAAACGTTATAAAGCCACAAGTTGGGGTGACCTCTAGCTGACCTCTAGCTCACGCAGTAAGAGCATGCTCCCCATGTAGGCTGAGGCCTTTGCAGCGGCCCGGGTTGGAATCCAACCTGCAGCCTTTTGCTGCGTGTCATCACCCCATCTCTCTCCACCTTTCCTGTCAATCTACACTGTCACTCTGAAATAAAGGGAAAAAAGCCCTCAAAAAATAATTAAATAAAAAAGTAAAGCCACAGGATCCTTAAAATGGTCTTATTGCAATGGTACAGATTGTGTAATTTGTATTTTAGATGGGAAGTAAATGCTGAAGACCTTTCTGTGTCTAAGTGGCTTAGTTTGTTCAGCTAGTTCAAGTCTCCTGATGAGTCACGAGGAGAGCACAACTTCCCCAGAACTGTACATAAAAAAAAAAAAAAGAATGATCAACCGAGGGAGTGAAGAACAGAGCAGATATGATCTTGTGTATGTCCTAATACAAGTTGCAAGTTGATTTTTTTTTACAAAGCACTCAAATTAATGGAAACTAATGGCTGCATGGAAAGTAGGTAATGCCTTCAAGGCATAGAAATTGCAACATGATGTGAAAACATCAATAATGTAAATGATGATGATAATATGTGTAGTGAATAGAGAGCGTCCTCTACAGAAACACAGCATTGAGCGTTTTTTTCCTAAGAGATTCAAATGTGTCAATGCAGGAGGTGACTGTACACTTCTGTTCCTATAGTTACAGTAATGCTGGTGTCTTGTAACCATGACCATTACCCTAACATTTGTCAAGAGTTTTAGTTGCCTGACCGTACAATACCATAAAAGCAGCATATTTTATTTGCAAGTTATGCTAGTTGTCTAAACCAGGGGTCTTCAACGTTTTGCAAGCCAAGGACCGCTTAACTGATCCCCTACTACCGTTATTGTAAAAAATGAAGTCGCATAAACTGTGCCTTAAAATACCTGTGGGGTCGCCTAAAACCTTTCTACATATCTTTTTGCATAGAATACTAAGCTTTTAAAATATAATTTTTTAATGATACACATAGATGTAGCACTGTGAATCCTTACACTGTATCTGGGGATGGCGTTAAGGACCACCTTACATATAGGCCAGTAAGCCTATCATCAGTGGGGATTCATATTTGATAATATGTTGGATTCGTTTTAAGACTTTTAATTTTTGAAAAGCAATTACAAAACAATAACTTAGAGGACCCCCTGCATTGACTGTGAAGACCCCCTAGGGGTCATGGACCCCTTGTTTAAGATACCCGGACTAAACTATGCCATAACATTACAGAGGGTCACATTTTGTTTGGGCATGACGACTTGAGTACACAGGTTAAAGCGTGTGTCTGGTATGGTCCTTTAAGAAAGCCATGTCAGAATTCCTGTCAATTACCACTGTGGATATGTTTGGGGTTTTGTTTATGTCCCATGGATACATGCAAGTAGATGTTAGGAATATGCCATGCTCATGAATAGATCCCAGGGACAGTTTGGAATTAAATCTGTAGGCAGTGCTGTGGGTCCGTGCCCACTGCATCCAGTACTCTTCCTTATTTGACCTGGAAGAGCACTCTGTGGATTTGTAGTCAGTTTGTAATCACTTCAATTTATCGGCTGCAGGAGTGGAACAAATAATAGTGATTTACTTAATTGAAAACTAAATATTTTCTCATCTGAATAGACAAAATGAATTGAAGCCAACAGCTCTTTGACGCATCTCCCCTCAGTCGATTAGTTGCACTCCAACAGGCTTTGATAAGAATTAACACACACACTCAATTATTTCTTTTTGCTCTCAAAACATTTGTGTGTTTCAGAGCCCCTAGTATACTTTTCCAACACACAGGGCAATTACTTCCATCTTCAATGAATAGAAATTCTTTTCTAAGGTTAAAAGTGTCCATCTCCTCGATTTCTCTGTGTCTTTTAACGCGGCACATAGGTGTCTCTTGAAAAGAAGTCCTGGATTTCTTTCTAACGTACAATGAAAACAGCCAGAACTTCATCTCCTCCCTTGGGATTTAGAGCTTAGGTACAGCAGGTGTTCCCTGGGAGGAAAAGAAATGTTTGGCTAACACAGATCTGCTGCTGATGGCCTGATGAGTCACCATTTTCACTGGGACTCATCCACAGCCTGCCTGACCTCCCCCACATTTCCATTACCTAAGTCAACCTCCTTAATTGCTTCAAAAATACAGCCAGTTGAAGAATGTTATTTCGCTGATTCACATTTGTTTTCTTTGTGTAAAAAAATGTGGTATGGTGTAGCTCTTGTGGAGTAACTGTGACACGCCATTTTACGGTTGCTTGAAATGTAACATTAGATAAATACCAGACTGAATGGCAAGTTAATTTGTCTTCAAATCATATTAAATAAAAAAGACCCATATTAACAACAGCCGCACTGATTGATAGTTTTGTTTTTACCTTGTTCTTCACCAGCTTCTTACAAACGCAAATTAGAAAGTTTGATGTAAAATTTGATTCGCTTTCAGAGACAGGGCTGCCACTCTCCCCGCAAGGGCATTAGAAGTAGCTGAACCATTCAGCGTGACCCTGACAGGTAGATTTTTAATGTCGTCTTTCATCACATCATCAAACGACCCAATACACTCAACACTAGACCAATTTAACGCGAAACCCAAAGAAATCAGTCAACGTGCAGAAAATGAAGTTTCAACCCCCGTGCAATTGAGATGTGGTCCTACATCTTAATACCAACCTAACTTTTCACCAATCTCACCAGTTGCCTTTGGCTCCAATTACCATAGCTCATTCAAGCTGCGTTGTGAACCATTACTGCTTTAACACTGAACTGCTGATAAAGAGGGTTTCTAAAAATTGCAGATTAGATTATCAACAGAATCTAATCACGTCCAAATCACTGATTGTGGATTAAAACATGGCATTCATTAAGTAGTATGATTAAGATGTGCTAAACCCAGACAGAATAGACCTCAGCCTCCAGGACAGACAGGCTAAATCAAAGAGTATCAGCTTGGTTCAGCAGTTCAGCAGCCTGGCATGTCCACTGCAAATTCAAGGCACTCTAACAAAATCCAGGTTTAGTGTTTGTGTGCTTTGTTTTCACTCCCTTCAGCTCAAAGTGTTCAAGTTTACTTGATTACTCTTTACTATTTTGCTACACACACATGCTCTCCTCAAGAAAAAAGTTGAGAGGCAGAAAGGCAAAACCTTCTTTTAACCAAGAACCAACTCTAGCACATCTGCCAGCCTAGGGTACACAGACAGAAAGAAAGTGAAAAAGGCAGACAGACACAGAGAAAGAGGGTACCTCCTTTTAAAAAAAGCCAGGAATCTTTGAATAGGTGTGTGGATTTGCATTAGAGCGCTGTGCTTACCTGTTGAGTGACGCTGAGGCTCAGGAGCGTCTTTTTGTCTTCCTGATCTTCAGATGGCTCTCTGAACACAAGTGAGCAACGGAGATGTTAAAGAATGCCAATGAGACTACCCCTTCTCTCACTCCTTAGTCTAAGACAGATAAAGAGAGGCAGTTGCAGAGACTGAAGAATAAAGGAAGGTGCTGGTGGCAGTGGTTCCAAGGGGGTCACCTGAACAGGAGGATAAATATCTAAGAACAACTGTGTTTGGATTTAGATCATTTTTTTTTTATACTTGAAAGGCCGCACAGTAAAAACAAATGACCATTTAAAAATTGTCGGACCACTTGTTTCAGCAACGGAATAAATAACTATAAAAGTGTAATAAAGTTGCAGTGAGCCAGTAACAAGAGTGGAGGAACATGCCTTTAGTTTCTTTCTATTTTGCCTCTCTGCGGAGTATTCATGGTTCCCATTATTTAGCATTTCAGTGTGCTGGGTTGGAAGAGCAGTGTAGCCCTCAAAGATACAGATGCAACATGGATGTCTTCACAGCTGCTATTTTGTAACATTTATGCTCATACATATTGAATGGAATACTGAGTATCCACATAACTGTATTTCATATATGAAATAGTCCTGGGGTGATCTGCTCCGCTGCAGAGGTGGAGACAGACCCGGGCCAAAGAATTCACTTTCAACAGTGGGATATATTTTTTTTCTTTTTTCCCCCTGGATATTGCCCCCCCCCCCCCCACCTCCCCTCCCTTTTGTCAATTATATACTTCCAACTGAATGGTGGCTGGAGAATACCACCATTTGCTCAGTGGAACATACTGAAAGCTCTTCTAGCAAGACAACCTCATGTTGATTTCTTTCCACATGCATGTATTTTTCATTTGATCTGCTGATAGTCAATGCTTGAGCTGTGGATCTGTGTAGACTGTATTTCCTCTGCATAAACACAAAAGAAGTTATACTGCTACATCGGTGGATCCACTATGAGTCAGCCATGATGTAAGGATGGACCAACCACTGTCTGTGAGAGTAGTGCTACGAAATGTCCACATTTGTGCAGAAGGCAATAAAGAAAGTATGATAATGACACACGGTATAGTGCCAATTTAAGGACTTTAAACGAATGTTGTGCATGCTGCACAATGCCAGCGTCCAGTACAGTGTGTGTATGCCTGTGTATGGGTATAGGCGGTGTGAGTGGGTGTATGTGTGGCCCAGATGTTTGCAGCTGGGTTGTGTAGTTGGAGCTGGCCCCACAGACAGTCATTAAGCCCAGCAGCACAGGGCTGGAAGGTTAATTCCCCCGCCTGGAGGGGTTTGTAGGTGGGAGGCAGGAGGAAAGGTGGGAGAGAGCTGGAGGGTGAGGAGGAAAAGTGGCGGGGGCTGGGAGGGGGGGGTGCGGGGAGCAATGGGAGGCGAGGGGGCTGTGAAGCTCAGCACTCAGTTCACACAAACAGCACTGTCAGCAAGAGTGGAGCCGCTCCACTGCCAGACGAAGGAAGAGGAGGGAGAGAGCTGGGCCCTGACAGAAAGGTGGAGAGGGAGAAAGGGAGATGGACAGAGTACCTGAAGATGAATGGCGAGATGGGAAAAGCAGGGAAGAGGAGGGAAATACAGTAAGAGGGTAAAAAGAATTCATGTCAGGAGGTTGGACAGGCAGAGGGTGAGATGAAGGGGACACGAACAAGCAAGGTAATGGAGCAAAAGAAACGGATGGCGGAAGGAGAAGGAAAGATACTGTAAAATGGGCTGAAGAGTGATGAATAGAAGACGAGGGAGGAGCAGGGGAAGGGGGGAGATGGGAGGAAGGAAGGCTGACATGAAGAGTTGTTTTGAAAACCAACAGGAAGTCTACTGACTCAGACCAGTGCAGCAAGGAAAGCAAAGAGGAAGATTAATCAAAGAAAGTAATAAGCACTACGGTGGAAAGCAACACAATATGTGGAAGAGGGAAAGATAGGGTCATGTCCAGGAGATTGATTCACAAAAGTGGAGCAGGAGTGAGACTGCATGCGATATTGTTAGTTGTTTTGAGTTTCTGTGTATGCCTATGGGTGTGTACAGGATTTGTGTTGGCAATCCACACCAAGAGGAGGATTTAACTAGTTCAGCGCCCACAGTTCTTAGGAAGTGGTTAATTTAATGAAACAGGGCCTTAGTAACCCTTCAAGACTACAGAGGGCTCTCGACAAAGGCCTGCAAAAATGATCTTTGTGTGTCGAGCTGGAGAGTATGACATCCACACTCTGAGCCTTGGCATTAACTACAGCCATCTGACCCGATGATCTGATTGGAGCCCCGGCTTCTGTTGCCTGCCACAGTACAGCTGCCATATCAGTGATGCTTCTGTGTTCTAAATCTGTAGACAAGGTCAACATGTTTTGTTTTTTTCCCCCCGGCAAATCTGGCTCCCAGTCAACCACAGGAGAAGGAGATTTAACAGACGGCCGCAGACTAAGAGCATGCACCACCAGAAACCAGAAAGGACAATTACAGGCATCACTAAAATAACAGTAGCAAACAGAGATAAGAGGACATTCCAAAGTCTGACAGCATAGATAACTGCTTAATTCCCTTCAGCAGCACTTCCCTCAAAAGTCTGCTATAGTGATGAAGTCTGAATAGGGAGAGAAACCTTGTCCCACTGCTGGTAAGTTTGCAAGGAGAGATTCTCTGTTGTTTTGCTTTGGGTGATCTGTAAACCGAGTGATGCTGGAGCATGTGGATAGACATGTATCGGTGTTAAGACGGATTTGGAAAGACCCAATTAAACACACCGACACACTCTTTGCTGTTTCCTTTCAATCCCCATCCCTGTGTCCCCATGCATGTTGGCAGCAACATGGAGTTCAGACCTGTGTGTGTGTGTGTATAGAGAGAGAGCGGCTTGAGACAACCAGCTGTGGTGTCCAGATTGGGCAAGGATTATTTCCCAAATCTCTCCCATTTACCTCAGCTGCCTAACAAGCTCCTACATAACCATGTTAATTCACTGATATTGTGACTTTGATTCCGCTGTTAATTACAAACAAATACTGTGGACCAATCAAATGAGATCTTGTTGATGAGGTTTTATACAGATACTTGTGTCGGTGAATTAACAGCATGAGGAGACCATAAAAATAAAGACTAAGTTTCTGCTAGTGCATTTGATCACACCGGGGCCAAGGAAGAAAAAGCTAAGCACCAGGCTTTTCTGAGAAACTCTTCATCTAACAGATTCCTGTGTGAAGTCATGAGGTCAGAGGCTGGATAGCTGAAATAATATTATTAGGTCACTGAAGGAAAAGAGGAGCAGGGTCAGATAATAAGACTCAATCCGGCTGAGTGAAAATGCATGTGAGGGAAAGTGCTGACGCCTCCCTCGCTCTTACTCATCCAATTCCCAGCGCTTTACTCTGTGCCACTGATATTCATGCCGAACTGTCCGTCCACGGCCCACAAACTTGAGTGTAAGAGCGAAGCAGAGAACATGGTGGTGGATGGAACTGACATGTGAAATTTGAGGTCAGAAAAGACAATTGTTGTATCCACTTTTGTGTATCCTAGTCCTTCATTCATTCATACATTCATACATACATAGCTCAGGCAATAACCTGATCTTGGTGAGAGATGTTATAGGCTTTGACAGCCTGAGCTGAGCCACACAGCCCAGGCTGTTCTCACAGTGTCAGTAACAAAACAGAAGGATTAGAGGATGAAACTGAGCTAAATCTGGCTGTGCAAAAAATGGGGGCAAAAACAAGAAATGGAAAGAAAACAATATTGAATGGATCCAAAGCAAGCCTTTAACAAAAGCTATTAAGCAATAAAAGGCCACTTTAATAACAAAACACTTGTGTTCTATTATTTATGTTCTGCTGTCCGCAAATACACCCACATGCACTTCTCACACACATTCACACAAACGTGTATGTTCTCCACAAACATCTTCGTTCTTGTTGATCATAAAAAAACCTGCATCCTTCTCCCAACCATTAACAGTGGTTACTAGAGTGAGCAGAGGTCAGCAGTACTGTTACTCTTTGACTTTCCCTCAAAGTATTAGTGTTACCAGAGGTGAAGATTTTGCATTTTTTACCTCAGGAGAATGAGATTTTTTTTTAAAATTATTATTACTGAAGAAGGTCATTCAATGCACTTTTCAAAAGGAGTGATTCACAGATTGAAATTCCGTTTACATTATGTGATTTTTACTGAGCGAGGAGACAGTGTAGGAGTTTTGTCACCTCAACCTGACACCCAAGACAAAGCTTCTATTAAGACAGGCTCTCAATTCAGTGCACTTTATACAGTAGGTTTTGAATTGAGAGCCACAATTCAGCATTGTTGCCCAAAGGTTAATCATTGTAGTTTAGCATTAAGCCAATCTTTTCTTCAAAACACAGTGTTGTGGTTGTTGAGGTGAGATCTTATTTGCCATTTCTATCAAAATTGGACTGTTTGATATCGTAAAGTTATGCTTCAGCTTTGTGCAATATGAGCTTTGTGCCTTGGACCGTATCAAAAAGTAAATTTAAATTAAACTTGAATAATGACCAAATTTACCTATAAAAAGTAAACCACATACTGCAAAATATCTAAGAAATCTATATCCTTGTACTGCAAGACGAAATAGCTTGCCACCTGCAAGCCTTATATTTGCCTCATATTTTATCGACTTCAACCATCACACAAAACTGACCAGCTACAGGGCATGAAGCCCATAGGCTACTTCAGATTAACCAAAACACATTACCTGCCACAGACCAAGCCATTTCATAAAATAAAATGATCAAAAGCACAATGCAGTACAGATTAGGGTGGTGTGATGTTGCACAATATGCTGCAGAAATACCCGTCTAAAAGTCTGTTAGTCCATTCCAAACGTTTTCCTTTTTATGACATCTTATTTTTTTCAGCGAATGTCGTAAAGCAATCAAATAATTTTCCAAGAAGCAGGGAAGTGTGTGTATCCTTATACCTTTTATAGCCTTTTCAAAACTGATCACAGGCCAAAATGACCTCACTTCTCAAACACATCCTCATTCTGAAAGGCTGAAACTGGTTCTCACAGGGATAGAAGAACAAGAGCGCACAGCCATTTAAAAACACACAATCAGGCCCAAATACACCTCTGCCAACAGATGGGCTTATGGCTTTGCTGAGGTGGAGTTTGCCATCCTGCCCGTCCTATTTTAAAAAAAAATCCATTTTAATTGACATATCAGGGTTGCAAACGAGGCTAAACCTCTTCTGTGCAAACTGTAATCTGCCCAGTTTTAACTGACCAACCACAGAGCCGACATGATAAGGCTTGCCAACCGAAACAAGGATAATCCAGTTATACCTGCTTATACAGCGGACAGCTAAAAGCACTGATCTGACAGGCTCCCTTTGAAGTGCCATAGCTTGCATTTTGATCTAACCAAAGTGTTTTCATTTACTCATATTGTGTGGCTTGATCTGATAGGATTCTCGAAGTCATTTCAGCTCTATTATCTGGCATGTGCTCCACTTGAACAATAAGATTAAAAATATATGGACTGCTAGCAGGCTGCAAAGCATGTCGTTTTTTTTTTTCTTCCCCTGCGCCTTCCACCATTTTATTTCCACCCATACAACTTCCTCCCACCATGTCCTCATCCTTAACCTACCCCTATAACACTTAATGAAATCTATTTGTTTTCATTCCTTTACTCCCAAAACATCCTTGCACTCCCACCTTTTCCTGCCTTCCTTCTCACCATCTATTTTGATCTGAAGGTGTCACAGGAGCAATGGCAGGGTGACTATGGTTCCCCTCCACCTGCAGACTCACAACCCCCAGAGGACCGCCAGGGAAAGTTTAACGGGCCAACAGATGGAGGCCATTGTGTGTGTGAGTGAGGGTGTGTGTGGAAGAGTGTGGCAGAAGTGTCGCAGAAGACATAGGGAGTCGTGAGAGTGAGCGTGTGTGTTCCTGTGGATTTCAGTGTTTGTGCACGTGTATATAAATACACTTGTTTTTGTGCATGTGCAAGTATGTTTTGTCTCAGTGTAGAGTTGTGCCTTTGTGTTTTTTGAGGGGGGGGGGGGGGCACACGGCTGTTAAACGCAAGATGTTTTAAATCTGTTGCCCTGACAGCATGTCACAAGCCTGCTTGGTTAATAGAGTCCTGGAATGTCCTCTCCTGCAGTTTTAATGAACCCCAAGCCAAAAGGCCTAATGAAGCGTGCTCAGTTTGCCAAAACAGTCCCTCGGCTTGACCTCCCCTGACCCGCACCACTCCCACGCCACTTGAGGGCAGGTCTCCATGGTGACTGGCCTAGAGTTTACTGGGCCAAAGTTGTCAAAGGGACAAGGAGGGAGCAAAGTTAGAGAAAAGCAAGCAGTTAAGACAAAAGACATCAGCACATGGGCCTGCATATGTTTAAAAATGGAGGAGTTTTCACCAGTTTAAGATCTTAAATGTTGCATATCTCTGCTTCCCTTTGTTATCCTGAAAAAAAGGCCAGTTAGCAAAAAGCTGCCGTTTTCTGGCCAAGAAAACATTTTTTTTTTTCTTAACAAGCTCTTCCCCCTCATCAGCATCAAAAAAGATACACAAATACACACAATCACAAGTGCATGCACAGACGCAAGTTGGCCCCCGTTGCAGTTTGTTCAAGCCGAGCAAGAGCCTCATTATTCAACAAGACTAACGGAGGCAGTGTTGTGTGTGTTCAAGAGGGATGCTGGTGTGTGCGTGCATGAGTGCATGGATGCATGCCTGTGTGTGTGTTAAGTATGAGTTAAGGAATAATAAAGTGCAAGGCACATAATTAAACAGTCTTTGTTTATGCTCTATAGCAGTGGTATAAACTCAGAAGGCACAATACAGGGTGGTGTGCCAGGTCGCTACGCTTTCATTTGAATAACTACAGACAAAAGCAGTGAGAAAGACGGGGCAATCCACTTCAAAAGAAATTCTTGCTTAATTGCAAAAGTGTGAGAAAACTAGCAAAGATAAAGGAGACTGTGCTGATTAAAGTTGCATTGACCACTATGCCATCACACAACATTTGAGTCTGCTCTTATTTCAAAAGGTAAGTTGAATACCCTTAGGAGAAGTGTGATAAATAACAGTTGACTTGATTTAAATTATTGGATTGAATGAGTTATGATCAACATTTCTCATGTTGAGTTTTTTGCTTTGCTGCAGTGAACTGTTTAGGCCCAGCACTATGATGTTAGAATAACAAGCACATTCATGCAATGGTTCCCTTCCAGCGACAAACATAAAAAGAAACAAACTGAGCATGGATGGTCGGACTTTTTTAATTATGTGAATCGGTCCTGAGACCCCTCCACTACCCTCCAACGCACACCCCTTAAGAAAACAGGGTGGAAAACCTGAATGGGCAATCACTGCTGTTCCGCCTGTGCACATTCCTGAATTCAGCCCTCTAATAGTGCCATTCATTATAAGCCTTACTAAAATAAACACAGACCTGATGATATAATAACAAATAAGCCAGGCTGCACATGCGGTCATAATCGACAGAAATTAAAAGTGCCAAGAAACACTTTATTACCACTGTAACTGGTCTCTCTCTCTTTCCCCCCACACACACACACACACAAAAACACATTGAAATAAAGTAATCAAGGTTATTTGAATGATTGTGCAGGCTGCATAAACAGTGCACACAGTGAGGAACATTACAGGCTATGCATTCCTGATCTCGCAAGGTAGTCAGAGCGGGTGTGCTGGGTGGGTGGTTAGGTATAGTTTTGACCTCAAGTGGAGTATATGCATGTAAGGAAACCCCACATGGTAAGAAAGATGCTGATTTTTTTTTATTTTCTCAATGTAAACTATGTATTACATGCATTTAGCTTAACCAGTTTATTCCGTGCAATATGCTTATTTTAAGTGTGTGTGTGTGTGTGTGTGTGTGTGTGTGTGTGTAACTGAGGGCTTTCTGTGCAGCTGAACACTAATTAATTAAAATGATATGAACATGTGTGTATGGAGATGCTATGGAGTGTGCACGTGTGAATCGGCAAATACACGCCATGTGGGCGAGGGATTGCGCCTCAACTACTGTGAATGCGGTAAGTGTGCTATGTATCAGCGCTGCCTTGTAGGCTCACGTGCTCTATGTTTAAATCTTCACAGTCAGGCTTGGGATATTGTAGACTACCAAACAAACATGCCAGATATTTTAATACATAAATATTTGAGGCCATTGAACTGAGTATTGATGTAGAAAATGTGGGAACTCTGATTTCTATTGCTCCAAAATTATTTTAAAACCATTTCTACAAAACATTAAACTCCCATCACAAAGTATAGAAAACGTATAAAAATGGGCTAGTAAATAAAGGGTTAGGGTTGGGGGAGCCAGGCTTAAAGGATATGTTGTAAAACACATATAATGACTAACATAGCTCACTAATGTACACGTTATATCTTGTAGGTGTGATCTGTACAAAAACTGAAAAGTTTTGTCACCGTGAGGTTGCGAGGCAATCAGTGGAGAATCCAGGGAGTCACTGGAAGTCCCCAGCTCAGAAGTATTGCAGCACATGATTTTTTAAAAACACAATTTGTCATTTTACACGGTTTTTGTAGATGAAACAATCAAGATATTATGTTTTAATTAAGCATTCAAAAGGCTGTCAGGCAGATTTGTGTTACCTTTTAACAGGGCCAGGCTAACAGTTTACCAACGTTTCCTGTTATCATGCTAAGCTAAGCTAACATCTAATGTGCTTTATATTTTACAGATAGATATGAGAGTGGTATCTATCATTTCATCTAATTCCCGGCAAGAAAGAAAATAAGAAAAGTAGTTATTGAGTTAAATAATGGCCAGGGAAGCATTTTTGCAGAACATTATGTCACAGTAAAAGGTGACCTTTGAACTTTTGGATATATAATGGCATTACTTCATAATTTTATCCTATTATACATTTCTGTGAAACATTGTCATAATTTGTGTAGGAATTCTTGAGTTATTAACCTGTGTGGTCACATTGACGTTTGACCAACAAAATGTAATCAGTGTGGACGTTTGTGCCAAATTTGAAGAAATTCAAAACGGGTCGGACAGACAGACAACCCGTAAACATAAAGCCACGGCTGTTGCCGGTACGGCGACATAACAATTAGTCAATTAGCGTTTTTGGTAATCAACAGAGATGGGAAGTAACGAAGTACAAATACTTCGTTACTGTACTCAAGTAGATTTTTCTGATATTTTTACTTTACTTTACTATTTATTTTTGTGGCGACTTTATACTTCTACTCCTTACATTTTAACCCAAATATCGGTACTTTCTACTCCTTACATTTTACAAAATTGGCTCGTTACTTTCGTTTTGTACAAGAGGTTGTCCTGTCGGACAATAGCGCGGACACGCGCCTCATACCGCGAGCGGGTGCGTGCGCCACACGGAGAAAAAAGTGAGAGAAATGAAAAGCTGTCCGGAGGATAACCAGCTGAGATTGTGTGTCTGCCTCTTTGACAACTGTAAGTCGTATAACTCATGTTGTCAGTTCACTTAAGCCTGTTACTGGTCTATAGTTCTTCACATTTAAAGTAAGTTAGCTTGTGGTTTTGGTGTGTTCTTCACCCGTTAGCTAGGTTGCACGTTGGTCTTAATGAAGCATCAACACTTTCACTAGCTTTATTCGCATGAGTTTTTTTTGGGGGGCCAAACTTCAGATTCTGTAATTCAATTGACAAGTTGATCTGAAGTTGTCTCCGTCTGTTTTAACAGACACACCTGGGGCCAAATTGGACACCAGAATCAGGTTTAATCCAGTCCTAATCGAGTTCTCAACTTTCACATCATTTCACAGGAGTTATTCTTATTATTGTTTACGTCATCAATACCATATTCAGTCTAAATGGATGGAAATATATCTACTCTACGTTGCAGTTGACGCACTACTAAGACAACTCAACAGATTCAGCATTCTGCATTAATTCACAGCAAATCAGTGCGACTTGATGGCACTAACGTTAGCACATAGTATGGAGGGCGCTAACGTTAGCACATAGTAGTATGGAGGGCGACATGGTTGGAAATGAAGAAAACAGCAAGACATTCCCATCATCCTCAGCCTTATCTGAGAGAGATGTTTGAGACAGTAGGCATCAAGAAGGACTCCTGGCCAATGTGCTGAGGAACTTCTTCATTAATATCTGTTTAGTCATTCATATTTTAATCCTTTATTTTATTTCCAGAAGCCATATTTGAGCACACACAAACATGTAGATTCATTTATATGTTAGGGGGAAAGATTAAAAATAAAAACCGGATCTGTGACTTCTCACAGAATCACAACTGAATTCATATCTTGCTAATAAGTCAGAATCTTATTAACCTAGAGTCCCAGTTTCTGTCATTATAATCATATATGTTATGTTTTAGGCCTATTGGCTGACATCCATTTAAAATGTAGCCTTTGCCATATAAAGACGTGTCCTCCATGTCCACTGAAGTTCCTCAGCGTGCTCTCTAGTAACATTTGAGTGCTCCAGGTAGATTTGCATAAAAAATTGACAAGGCTACTTTCACTTTTATACTTTAAGTAAATTTCCAAGCCTGTACTTTGTTACTTCTACTTAAGTACGGAAAGTGAGTACTTTTGCCATCTCTGGTAATCAATAACTGGAAATTGTTAATCGAGCATCAGGTCTTTTCTCAATCTACAAGTGAAATGTTTCAGAGAAATCTAAACCTGTAATTGAAGCAATTACAACTGTCTCAAAAGAAAGATCACTATTCTGGGCTGCCTACAGACAGTGTATTTTAGGCTGACACTGTGGATTCATTAAATGCATTGCAAAACTTCTGTGGCTGTGTTTTATTGTAGTGAGAATTTGTTTTATTGTAGTGAGAATGTGCATTGGGGGCTGCTGCTGGATGAATCAAAGCTACCACATTGAACTAATTGCACTGTTGCCTGCCCAATGGGCCGCGTTTGGGACTCAGGAGAGCAAAGAGCTGAGAGCAAGCGAGTACATTACTGAAACCGACTAATTGCTCACACCTGTGCCTGCCCAGTTGACTCTGCTGGGGACTCTAGGGAACGATAAAGAGCAAAGCTGAAATCATATGGGTGTGGCAACAGCAGTAAAAGATCATAGATCATAATCTATCCATATATCTATACATTTATATTGATGTGGACTGGTCTATTTTTGTTAAACCAAGTACGGTGATATCGCACCGTAGATACAGTCTCAGGTTCAACTCAGGAACAGGAGGTGGGTGAATGTGTGCCTTCGGGTATTCCTCACTGTGGTTCTAAAAGCTAGCCATAGTGGCACGTTTTGTCACCAGCTCAAATACCTGACTTCAACCGCCTCTCTGAAGAAAAAAACTCAGAGAGACACCAGGTGACTGTTTTGGTGCAGCCAGATTAAAAAAAAAAAAAAAAAAAAAAAAAAAAAAAAGACTTGGACTAGTAAGTTAGGAATCACACCCCATTCCAATTTCTGTGCCATCTGCTTTTAGTTACCTGAAGAGTGGAGTACCACATGATGGAAATGAAATGGAACTTACAGTACATAAATTAAAAAGCAGATACTGCTTAACAACTACTTTTACTCTGTGTTAATGTTGTAATCACTATTGTTGTTATATTCCATTATTATTTTTTCCAAGCTCATGGTTCATTTAATGTTTTTACATTTCACATTAAAAGTGAAGGAGGTAAACAAAGAGAGAACAGGAAAAGGAAGTGAGCAGAACAACATGAGAAGAGAGGAAGTGTGCTGAGATAGTTGTTGTCTGACCAGAGGCTTCCTGGGCAGAGCAGCGATGATCTCCGAGTCTCGCAGCAAGAATTCCACACACCCTTCAGCCTTGTGGCTCCTACACCATACGCCTTGGAGGGGGGGGGGAGAGAGAGAGAGAGAGAGAGAGAGAGAGAGAGAGAGAGAGAGAGAGAGAGAGAGAGAGAGAGAGAGAGAGAGAGAGAATCGCTCCTAGGAAGACCTCACACTCTGACCGATATGGTGTCTGCAGTGTTCTCATTATAATCATCAAAGACTTGGTCTCAATCCGGAAGCAAAACAACCTCTACAATACCCCTTTATCTTTACAACTTTTTCTATTCAGACCAATCATTTGGAGGATATATGCTGTTCCTTTTGGCCTGCACAGAACCGTCCCATTTAATCAGAGCGTCCTGATAGGGAACATCACTGCCTGGTATGGGAACAACACCAAACAGGACCACAATGCCCTGCAGATAATGATTCTTTGATCAGCTGAACATACAGAAGGACATATTACTAAAGGACGTTTACACCACGCATTGCAAGAAAAAGACTAGGAGAATCATTAAAGATCCAAACCACCCTTTCTCCCTGTTGAGCTTGGGAAGAAGATACTGGATACACCAGGCAAACACATGCTCAGGAAAGACTCCCCACCCCCATTCTATGATGAATCATCAACTTAAAAGAGCTGATGGGATTACATTTCACTGGAATTGTACCTTGTACAATTTCATGTGACAAATAAAATTGATTGATTGATTGTTTGAAATCAGAAACGTCAAACAGCTGCCTGCCTGTAATTTAAAAGATGCGGCAGTTAATGTCAGAAATACCCAAGCAAGCAATACCTACCTCCGTGTATTCAGCTTTTTGACTGTTACTTTTGCCAGGCAGGGAATGACTGTTCACCTTCCTCTTGCCATAATATAAAAAAAGAAATGTGCGTAGATATGTGCTTTCACAACCTCCACTGTGTGTAACCATCTGTTCAACTTTGGTATGGGACCTTCCTTTCTACATCTGGGGGCACAACACATCCATTAGGTCTATCATGTTTTCCTTTGTATACCTGTGTGATTGTGGGCCCTGTCTATTGTTGTTTGTGACCCCACCTTCATTGTTGTTACACCTTCTGCTTGTACCTTGGAAAGGTTAACACATCCCTCAAGGGGTATGATTCAATGCACCTAATGTACAAAAAAACAAAGAGATCACCATCTGTATGGGTTTGGAAGGAAGAGCGTATTTTGTGTGTGTGTGTGTGTGTGTGTGTGTGTGTGTGTGTGTGTGTGTGTGTGTGTGTGTGTGTGTGTGCGTACGCGTGACCATGAGGGCACAAAGCCATCCCCTTATGGCCCATTGTTTTGGAAGGGTATGAGTCTTGCACCCCTCCCCTGGATGTTGGGGGAATAGAGCACAGCATGGCTAATATTTAACTAATGACTGTGCCTTACAGACTCGACCGCCCTCCTCTAACCAACTGCCAGACCTGAGCCATCTCTGCAGTGAACATTACTGAAGTGTGGCTGTGTGGCATAGAATGTGGAGGGACGGGGCTCTGCACAATATCAGGGGAGAAGGGTACAGGAGAAAATAACTGTTGGAGAGCCCATAAAGGAGCTGCGAGTGAGGGAGAGATGGATGCACAGTGTTGTGTGGGAGGCCATCGAGTCCTGCAGTCTGAGAGAATGCCATATGCTACCTTAAGGCAGCCGAAGTCTAGCAAAAGGCGGAGGAGAAGCAGAGTTAGAAAAGAGTGGCTTGTTTCCATCAGCACTGATATTATAGATGCTGGCCTTCACATTTCTCATCAAGGAGCACACTTCTAGATGGAGGCTATGCCACTGATGGAAGAGAAACAAGAATAGAGGCTGAAAGAGGCAGAAGAAAGGGAGGGAAAGAGATAGGGAGAATGAGTGGAAAAGGCATAATTAGATAATGAGTTCTGGGTTCGTCAAGTGAAAGAGAGATAGAAGGGGAAAACAGGTCTGTAAGGGCAAAATAATAGGAGTGGGAATTAAGGGGAAATTGGGGAGACAGGGAGAAGTAAAAGATGGGTAGATAGATATAAAAGATACAGCAAGCCGGGCTGATTATTGTTATGGTTTCATCAATGTGGACTGAAGCCCCCAGTGCTGCCAGGCAAATGTAGTATTAGTCACTTTAATAATTAATCACCCTGGGAGCATGTCACTGCAGCCATGCACTGACCCATTTCTTGGACATTTTTCTCAACAGTAACATTCCCACAGAGCCCCCTCTTCTTCCATACCTTCATTAAGTAAGGTGGGGGGTGCATGCCCAAATCCTCTGGGTCAAGCCTGGTCATTTATTAGCCACATTGCTCAGGAGAAATAAAAGTAATCTTGCTGCTCTTCTTAACGGCTGGAAACCATGCGGGGAGACAGAATAGTGGCCTGGGCTATGGCCCAATGACTGACTGTGAAATATGAAACCCATATGTAGGACAGCCATATGAAAAGGGGCCCAACAGGGTTCCTTCAGGCATTGATGCTCATCACCACAAAAGCAGATGTCCTGGTCTTAAAACTTTTTTTTTTTTTTTTTTTTTTCACCACCTTCCCTCTTCTTTTATCCAATCCTATCCGGCCTATTAGTCCCCTGCCTGTCAAGGGCTAGCAGCCTATGCTTAGCCCCCAGGGGGCTTTCAGAGCTATGGAAGGAAGTCAAGCTTCCCCATTGACACAGGTCTCACTGGATAGCTTTGAATAGAAGTCAACCGACTGAAAAGGCATGTTTTAGAGGACAAAACGGAATAAGGTGTGGGGTGGATCAATAAGGCAGGGTTGTTTGGACTTGAAATGCTTTGCTCTCTGTGTGCCCGGACAAAGCAGTGCTGACTGCAGGTGGGAAAGAATTTTCCCGGACATTGGATGAAAAGTAACAAAGCGTGTTTAATGGAAGAGAAAGCTTCATGCATCTGTCTGAAAGATTGGGATCAAAGCAGAGAGATTACCCACTGTGTGTGCTCAATATGTATTCCTGCCCTCGTCACTAAAACCGGCAGGATTAGTCACAGAGGTCCAATCCCAACCTGTGTGCTGCTCGCACCCAAGCAATTTCTGAACCAGAAAGGCAATCAAGGACTTAAACTCAGACACAATGCAAATAGGTCTGAGCCCATCTGTAGTAATCCAACAGTCCCTCCTGCACTAGTCTGCTCTCGCCGTCTCAGCCTCTCTGTGGCACAAGCCAATTAACTGTTTGATTTGAAGCCTGGGAAGAACACTCTAATTGATTACATGGCGATAGTCAATTCAATTATCAATTTAGGCACAAAAAAGCTGAGCAGAGATGCGAAGCCCGGACGTTTGCTGAACGAGTTCTTCGGTAACTTGGCAGCACAATCGCTGTGTGTTTGTTTAAGCGCAGGGGTGAAAAGTAAAGGAGAAAGGCGCGGAAGCAGTGGAAGAGAGGCAGGAAGACTGACACTTGCTGTAGCCACTGCAGGTTGTTTACTTGCAGTCTCCGACTTACACCTCCTCTACCTCTTCTTTCTCCTCAACACAGACATTTTTTCCCTGCCTGAAGCGCACCAACAAACACACACAGGCAGGGAGACAGAAATGCACACACACATATAAACACACAAACATTTGCATTATTACAATTACCAAAACATAGAAATATATACATAAAAGTATATATCAATATGGACACATATTACATACAGTACAATTCCCTAATTAAGACACACACACAACGAATAAACATATATAAAATGAAGAGACACACCTAGACATTTTCCCGTGCACACGCTTAAAGGTGCTAATACATAAAAACACAAAGCCACAAGGGTATTCGGGGATGTGCAGCGATTGAATGAAAACGTAAAAAGCTCTTCTTTACCTCATGCCTGTGATTCTGCTGTCATGGCGAGTTGATCCGTTCGATCAGCCTGGAGAGGCACTTGGCCGGGTGGTTGTGCTAACAAAGTCTCAAAGTGCCGTCTGTCAACAGAGTAATTTCCCAGGATAGCGCTGTGTTCTCCCTTCATATGGTTCTGCAGGTAAAGATAGAAGAAGGTCAACACCTGAGTCATTGGAGTGGAGAAACCAAATGGGTAGAGCCTCCGATCAGTATCTTCCCTCAAGGTTTCAGCATGTACCTAATATAACACTAATAGCTAATGGTAACCAGGAAAACCAATGCATCATGTTGCCTGTATGTTTAACAATTGCAAAAAACTCAAGATGTCACACAGCATTCTGTTGGACAACCCCATGTAAGTGCATCTTTTTGTAAGCAACTTCTCCTTTAACTGCCACACATTAGCTATTACTATGCCAGAGCCATATTCTTTTACAGTCACTGTTAGATATAACACCATATTCCATTACACCTTTCTGCTTAAATGGACACAGGACAGCATGTGAGAAAGAGCCAATCAATGTAAAGTCTCTTATGCAGCTGGTTAATAATTGAAGAATGTGAACTTAATATTTTCGTCTAATGTGGGTGGTTGTGAGCAATACTGTAGAGATACAAGAGACGTGTTCAAGAGGGAATGGTCTCTTAAGCATTGCATAGAGACAAGTCTTTGTTACTAGTTTGGCGCTATTTAAATAATCAAGCTTGTGTTCACCACAGGGTCTTTATCTTGAAATGTACATATCTGCACAGTAAGAGTCATTAAGTCACACACAATAAAACACAAGTCGTTGAAGGAAGAAAACATGACAGAACTGTTGGTTGCACAAACCGCAAGCTGCACACGGCTGGAACTACTGCAGACCTCAATGTTTGCAAAAGCCACAGTGATGCTCGCTAGCATCATGCAAGAGGCATACAGTGGCCTTCACTTCCTGCTGTCCAGTTTAAAGCCCCGGCTCCCAAAGAAAAACCCCTTCTGTCATTGTAGAACCCTTTCAGGCATTGATGACTGTTCACACAATGACACATACGTTACACCCCTTTAGCATTAAAATGGAATGGTCCAGGAGCAATGTGCTGCTCTGGCTGTCCAGGATGGAGACAAGGAGGTGGTAGAGAAATAATGTACAGACTGTTGTGAGTGATGGGGAGGGTCTTTGTTTAACAATGTTTTTAAAAGATGTTGGAAACAAAAAGTGTGCCAAGGGGACATCTCCATCAATCTGACAGAGTCCATCCCGCCCCAGCATGGATTTCTTAGCATGCTGTGTGTATGTGGGAATTCAAGAGTGCGCAGCAGGGGGTTGCATGGATGTAAGGCACTGCAAGTGGTCCTCCCAGATGGTTACGTTCCACTGCTAGTAGGAGGTCTGGAGCTTTTATCTAAGACAGGCAGTAGGTCTTAACATCTTCCACACACACTGGTGGGCTCCAAGCCTGAGGCCCACAGGGCGATGAGAGAGGCAGGGTGTCCCAGCCCAGGAACAATTCCCTGCTTCCCCTTAGTCTTTCTTTTATTCAATAGAGAAACAAAAGACGTCAATGACAGCCACTGATCAGAAACGCGGGGGCCAGAGGATGCTCACTTTGGCGCACACACACACACACACACACACACACGAATGGCTTCTTCCTCCTCTGAGGGTTGACGCTGGTCCAGAGCATCAGCATTGTTGGAGAGGCTTAGTGAGTCAGAGAAGGAAAGTCTTCAAAAGGAAGAGCAGGAAAGACTGAGAGAGAATTGGAGAGTCAGACTCAGAGATGCCAAGAGACACTGCGCCAAAACACATTCCTAATCGACTTGCTGCCGACTTGCAAATCCAGCATTCTCATCTGGTCTATGCAAGGTCAACTGTGAGATGTACTGAGACAAACTGAGAGAGACAGTGAGAGACATTAGATAAGGAGGGACAGGATGAGTAACTGGAGCAGTGAATAACTGCTGTTAAAAGAGAGGTGACAGGGTCTCGATTTAGGACAGTATGGCTGCTGCTACATAAGGGGAATTCTAAAAGTGCCACAATGCCACCTTGTTACCACTCAAATCTCCAGGAAGTCATTTCTCAGAGAGTTTGGTGTGTGTTGGTGTGTGTGAATCATAGCACATAGGGGTTATTCTTTTATCCTTTGACCCAGATTTAAAAGGGAGAACTGAACAGGGGACATGAAAGACACGGACCTCCCAGTGGAGCCAGGGTCATGCGCAGCTTGAACACAGGCACACACCGGCACAGCCAGCCGAGCAGAAAACACTATTACAAACACACACAAACATACACAAATACACACACAACCACACACACACACACACACACACACACACACACAAAACAGGGCATGGAAATTCTGTCAGACACACCTGCCTCAGCTGTCACGACAAACCTTTTCCTCCCCCACTCCATGTCCATAGCATTTTAGTTTCAATGAGTAAAATCTTGCAATCACATGTGTGTAATCACTGATTGTCATTGGAAAACAGTTTTTCTCTGTACAAAATCTAAGTCATAAATATTCATATTTACATGCAAATACTGACGTCATTCACACATGCAGTTGTGTGAAATTTATAGCTCTGCATGGATGACATTTTCCACAGTTATGCAAGCAAAGACATTGGCAGAATGTGAAGAAGTTTAGCTGTAAACATGGCAAAGGCGAAGGTGAAGTAGAATGATTATAATCTTTCCTCTCCTTAGATACAGCCTTATTGTGATAAAGCAGCCTGCAATGGAGGTTGGCGTGGGTGAAATGTCCTCTCACAAAAAGGACAAAGATGAGTACATCTGTGTGTCAAAGGCAGTTTCCAAGAATAAGGGAGAGAAAGATTATTGAAGCAGACAAGATGCATCAAACAAATAAGTGTAAGGTAACGGTGTGAGTGAGTGAGTGAGTGAGTGAGTGTTTCCTTACCCCAAAGAATGACAAAATATATGGAATAACAGGTGCAAACAGATTCATAAAAAAATTGCAGGTGCAGAATGGACAGATTTACAGTGGGAAATGGGCAAATTTACAGGCAGAAACCTGGATGCATTGGCGACACAATATTGGGCTTCCGCCAGTGTTAAATATGGACCCTCACCTACAACCAGATGGTTCCTCACTTCTGACCATCCCACTCCCTCTCTCAATTTTTGTCTTTCCAACAGTCTCCTACCTCTCCCTCTTGGAGGCTAATAGCTAAATGCTGTCATTTCAGCAACTCGACTTAGAGCCACAACCAATTGTGCTGTCACAAAGAAATAGTCATTACTCTGGATATGAGTGACAGTCTTTGGCCGGGCTCCTACGACTACTACCTATGACCACTGAAATCCCTTAAGGTACACTTCTTGTTAGACGTGACAAGTCAGCTTGGAGAAGAAAGCTATTACCTGAGGAGAAATGTATCAGGCAGCCTCCTGCTGGTGTAAATTGAAACCAAATACAATGGCTCCAAGCCAAGGAAGTATTCTGGCAAATCGAATATGGCCATTTCCTGGGCTTACGGGTAATTCAGAGCTTTCTTTACCTCAAATGAGAAATGTCTTTGGCTGGAGGTTTTTTTTCGGAATTGAAAAGCATGTTTTTTGGTATTTAATGCAATTAAAAAGCATCTATCAAAAAACTATGTCCAATAGACTCCCTGAAAATATTTCTACAGCATCTTATTTTTATTTTTTATTTTTTGGAAATTCCTCGTCACCTACTTGGTAATTGCAGACCTCCTCACTTCCTCCTCTCTAGTCACAGCAAAGCCTGGGAGCTTGGCCACATGGTTCAGGGCTGGCCTACAATGCACAAGGACGAGGGGGGGTGAGGAAACTAGTTGGGGTTCAGAGGCATAAAAGTTCCTTTCTTCTTCGTCCTTGCTTCTTTCTTTGAGCAAGAACAGAGGGTTGCCACGGCGATGAGGTTGGTCTGTCTCCCACGGCGTGGTCTGGGAAGAGCAGCAGCTTGCTCTGACATTTAGTCAGGCTGGAGGAAACAGAGACGATAGAGGAGAGAAACAAACACACATACAGCGAGAGGAGAGGAGAGTGTGGGGGGGGGGGGGGGGGGGGGGGGGGGGGGGGGGGGGGGGGGGGGGGGGGCGTTAGCAACCGGCGGTTGCAGAGAGTGGATGGATTAAAAGATAACACCTGTAACATCAGAGGTTGACACACACACATGGAGAAGGGGCTGCCACTGCTTTTATCCAAAACCTTTTATCTTCATCTCAGTGTCCATTCAGCCCTAAATTCTATTCCTGGCCTCCTTTGTTTTCATTTAGATCTTGCCAGCTAGTCAGTTGCCCAACACATATTTACATCCTAGTCATAAATCACTGCCAAGCCATGCACATAACCAATGCACAAACACAACCACAAGCTAACAGACACACAAATGCACATCAAAACACAAACATACAAAACTATGGCCACCCTACAGAGAGGCCAAGTACCCACATTGTCAACCAATTCTGAAGTCAAAACTGGAAAACGTTGGCAGAGATTCCAGGTAACACAGCTCAATTGCTTTGTGTGGCTATCAGAGGTATGAAGATTTTGGTTCCACCAACAGGTCAACATGAAGAATCTCCATGCTGGAAGAGCCTGTGAGACTTAAGGAACCCACAGCAAGTCAAAAACACTTTTCTATTTTATCAAAAGCTGTTCAAACACTGTCAGATTCTGAATAAAGGAAACAACAGGCCACCATTTCAGCAAATGCAAGCAAGGGAAAAGGGTAAAAAGGAAACAAATGATGTGATGTGGGTATAAAAGATAAGTATAACATACTTGCAGACTTACAGTAACTTACAACATTTGGCACCATGCTAATAGAAGTGGTAGCATTCAATGGGAAACACCCGTGTGCCACTTTATGGAACTGTAGTACAAACATGCTTATGCACACTTTTCTCTCTATGACACACAAGGCTCTCTTTCAGTAATGAATAAGCTTATATAATAATATTATTTTACTGAGAAGTCATAAATAACTACAGATAACTAATGTTAGGGAAATCTGTTAGGGAAATATATCAGCATATCGGATTTTTAAACAACCACATTTTCATATTGGTGTTGGAATTAAAAATCATTTATCGGTTGGGCTCTACCTTGCATTGGCAAAACATTTTTTACTCTGGTTTGGTCTGCCAGCTCATGAGAAAGATACAAGACTGTTTGTGTGGATTTGTCAGTAGGCAGTAACCAGCAGGGGCAGAAGTGACAAGCCTGAACCCCCTGTGGCCTCCCTAAAATACAGTGATTTCTCTTTAATAAACCAAGGCAGCCAGGACACCTCATTACCCAAAATATATATCACTGTACGTTTAAATAAAACATTTTATAATTTTCTGTTGCCTAACAGACCCTTATTATTTCCTTGTTTCTGCAATGACTTCCCCACTCTTCATGGAATCCTCAAATGAGTGAAACAGCGCCCCTCTGGCTTTTCAACCTAGCTTGATGGTCACAGCCGGTAATGTACCTTTGCTGAAAAATGGAAGAAAGGTGAATAGTGCTGTCACTGTCAAACTACTACGAAATGGGTCAATGAACAAAAAAATCTGAAATAACTTGTAAAGCTAAACAATAGCAAGTTAACAACCTCCGTTAAATGAAACAACCGGGAGAGTTACCGTTAGCTTGTTTTCCAATGCTGCCAATGTGGCCCACCTAACCTAAAGACATGTAGCATTGCTAGCAGCGATCGACATAGGAGTTAACTACGTCAAATGAGGACTTTTAAGAAACCAAACTAAAGTGTAGTTGGAAAGACATGGATACTCAATTTTCGTGACAGAAAGGACGATAGATTTAGACATTAAATAACGTAAGTTAAATATTAAATGCACAGGCTGCGTCTGAATCCGTCTTCCTCTGTTTATATTGTTTCGTTAGCTAGTTGTGTCGTTGCTGTATTGCGCGTATTTAACTCAGTGCTTGTCCTGTTGAGGTTAACATTGGAAGTTATATTACATGTTGTACCTTGTTCGCCTGGACTGTAAAGCTTTCATAGCTGCTAGCCACACATTCGGGCACCATGGTTCGGGAGAGCCTGCAGGCCTGCAGCGCTTCTAATCGATGTAATTTCTTCAACTTTAGATCTCACCTGTTGTCTCATTTGTGAATGCGCCTGCGCGGAAGGTCCGCTAGTTGGTTGTAAAAATCTTGTTTTGAAGCTTTTCTGTAGCTAGCATACTGTAGCTAGACCTTTGGTATGGTCGGGGAGAGGACAGTTGAAACACTTTTTAATTAAACGTAATTTACAAAGCGGTTGTATCACTGAAGCTATGTTGTCACCAGCAACCTACACGTGTCATCTGTCAATTACAGTTGCATTTTCAGCTTTGAACAAATCCGTTCAGGAATTATTACAGCAAAAGTGGGACGTGCGTATGTCTGTCCCTCCTGGACGGGCGAATGAAACAGCTTAGGGGGCCGAATGACACGGTTAAGCCACATAAACTACCCACAACTTCAATAATTTACTATATCATGAATGGTACTTCCAAAAGGTGTTATTTTAGATAGATTGTTGCAGGGCTACTATTAGATATTTATAACTAGCTTCGCGTTCGTTCGGATCTCTGAGGAAAAGGAGGCTGAGGGTCGAATTGAGAATTTAGGAAAAAGGTTTAATGCAACAGCAGTGATGAAGATGATAAGACAAAGACAACAAGACACAAACAAACACAACAAACATAATAACACTGCAGCTGACAGCGGACTGATCCACGCTTCCCCCTGATGGAGTCACGTGAAACCAGTGAAGGAAAGTCCTAAGTCCCACTGTTTTATCCCCTGCACTTTGGGGCGGTTCCTTTTCACCTGGCACATTCAAGTCCTTTCTCATTGGTCCGTAATTATCATGACAGCAGGTCAACTGCATCTGTGCTGACCAATGACAACCTGCCTTCTGCACCTTTTGGGGTCGCTTTTGGTTGCAGAGCAAATGATTCTGTCGTGTAAATGTGAAACTCTGACATCAACATAGTCCAAACAACATTGTATTGTTTCAGCCTAGACCAGGACCCAAGGGGACAGGAGACATAAGGCTACTTCCTGGTGTGAAACAATCGGGTTCTTTCTATATGTTAAATAGTTTTTGGTTCTATTTATCTGGCAGAGACAGAGGGGGTAGGTGAGGTAAAAGAAAAAGGACCATCCTGACCTCTTAACAGACCAAATGCTTCTTAATCCTATCCTGGCTGCATCATACAAAGTTTATAACTTTTTTTATAACTCAACACTATGTTAAATTCGTGACCTGTTAACATTCATTGCTGTCATTGTGAGCGTGTATTAAACGGTTATTGAAATATCATGTACTGTGGATGATTCTGCTGTTTTATAGCTACTAGTACGTTTTTTTTATTCATATCATGTTTCTATAGTGGAAATGTCACTAGGTTTTTACATGGGTTAGACCACTGCACATCCAAATAACGCCCCACAGCCCGTCAATCTTCATTGGATAACATTCGAAAACTCAACCCCTATACCTGGTGGGCCCATATATATTTTCATCTTTCTAAAACAGCTTTTCCATGTCTCACCTCCATAAATTATTTTAAAAACAGAGACATTTGTGCATATACATGGAGTAACAGCCAAGTCCAGAACAGTTGAAACAACTGTTTCAACCGTCCCGCATATATGCCATTATAGCCTGTTTTGCTTTCCATATAAATGCAATATGAAAGTCTGTGATTGTGGAGAACACTAAATGGTCTACTGAATAAGAATGTAGTAAAACCTTTAAATTAAAAACACTTATTAATAATTAAAAAAATGTAACCGCTAAAGAATTTTACTTTTGACCATCAAAACTTGTTTATCGGCTGTGATGAAAGGAAATAACAGGAAGATATTTGGCTGATCGAAGGAGGTTAACATGCTCTATGTTTTCACCTAAGGAAGTCTGTCTACTATCGTTACACTTTGAGAAAACTGGAACGTTTCATCCGTCTCGCTTTTTAATCATCCCAGCTCTCTACACATGTAAGATGTGCAGGCTGATATGTATTTGAGACATGCATTGTTTTTTTTGGATGAGAACATAAGTCATTAAAACATTATTGTTACAATTACACATTTTCCTACTTTGCAACTTATTGTTTCTTAGATGACGTCATACTTGGCTTCTGAACCATGAACATGTGATAGTTAGTTCAGTTATTTTGATTGGCCCTCCATAATAACACCTAATCAGATTGTGCTAGAGCTACCACTGAAAACAGGTTTTACTTTGCCAATTTCTTATGTATTTCTTTATTTTGAGTTGAAAGGGCATGGCCTAGCCTAGCTAAAATCATGTGTGTATTTGGGATAACCCATTGTGCCATCACCTTTTATTAGCCTACATATAAAAAACTAAACTTATTTTGTTTCCACAATATGTTCCTGACATTTTAAAATGGAAGATAAAAGCACAAAACATCAAAACAGTCATGCCACAACAGATCTTTACAAAATAGCACAAATGAGATGTGAAGCAATTTTTCCACTTTTGTCCTGATGCTACTCACATCACTTATAGACTCTCTACGGTGAACACATAGGTCTAGCTTCTTTACAGTAATATGGGGATAAAGACTGTCCAAACAATGCTTTGTACAGGATTTATCCATCTTTGTATATGATCCCATCACTTGCCAAAGGCACTTTGCTACAAAACAATGGGGGTCATGAACTTGTGTCCTATCTATCCCTCTTTCTCAGGGGTCAGTCATTCTGCTGAGGCTGAACTTGGAGATAAAAACAACAGGAGCAATATGAGCCCGGAGGGGATCTTCTCACCCTGAGACGAGTGATTACTTCGCTGGGACTAAGTTATGCTAATGCATTCGTCTCCAAAAGCACCGTGATTATTTAGAGTTCCTCACCAACTGTTTTAGATTTTGCTCGCTTGCTATTTTATGCAAAGTTGCTTTTTTCCCCCAGTACTCCATTGGCACAGCGCTTGCTGAGCTGAGGGAGATAAGAGGGGAAAAAATTCTGGAGATTGTTGAATTCTTTGCCCTTATTTTAATGTGCCCTTGATGTGTGAATGAATGCAAATCAAAATATGTCTGGGTTTTTGTCTGCTGAAAGTATCACATGTTGCAATTTTATAAAATGACAGTGGAGTGGAATAGAGCAGATCATTCTGCATACAGTGCACCATTTCTGTTATTTCTCTGACCCTCTAAATTGCCCTATGTTTTATTTAAAAGGTTCCAACACTTTCACTTTAATCCATGTACACTTTGTCCATTTCCTTCCTTCTTTTGCCTGAGCACTGAACCCCCTGTTGTCCCATTTGGACAGTTTTGATGCCATATTCCACCTGGTGCTCTGCATGATGTCATGTGCGGTGAGGCATCATTCTGGCCTGGCTGCGGTGTTCCTGCGAAGCAGCATCAGGGGATATCAGCATAATGCCAGAGTGAATATGTTAGAGCATATTCCCTCTAATCCTGAGCACACTGTAATCAGAGGCTTCCTACCTCTGTGACCTCACAAACACATGCTATTGGACTGCTGACGTTTGCAAATGTGGGAGGGGTCACAAGTTGGGAGGAAGAGGGAGTGGTGGTACCCGGGGACAAAAGAATTAAAGAATCTTTTGAAGGGGGCAGCAGAAAAGATGAAGAAAGGTTATCACAGAAGAGAAGAGGAAATAATGCTATATCAGATGCAGCAGAACTACATGTTTCAGGAGTTAGGAAGAGGTAATGGTCAAAAAAGGGGAAGGGGGAATAAAAGAAGTTGCAGAGAGATTTAAAAGGATTCTAAAGGCCTGCAGGGATTTGCTGATAATTTGGAGGAGATTTCTGGAAATGAGAGCACTGCCCAGATGCGCTGCAGAAAGCAGCATCTGCAGCATTAATTACAATAGCCCCCCTCCGTCACCTCCACCGTACTCTGCCACCTGTTTCTTTGCAATGGCCCCACTATACGTGAGTGAAATCCAGGAATTCACATTCAGCACATTGGCTGATGCAATCACATACAACCTGCATCCCCCTCCCACCCCTCCATCTCCAACCATTCACCCCCCCCACTCACACACACACACACACCACACAAACTGTTCCCTGCGGGTATCTTGATGTCTTATCTATTAGGCAGTGAAAGTGAGAAAGAGAGCAAATAAAAGCTCTCTGTCACCTAAGATGCCTTGTCCATACGGTTTGTTTCTTGCTGCGGAATTGATTTGGTGAGTCAATCGCTTCACTGATGGAGAGATTGTCGGCCCCAAGAGGACAGAAGCGAGTGCGCTCTGTTTGCGGCGTGATGTGCACATTTCCATGTCAGGGCTGTGTTGTGGCGGCGTTTGTGGTCGCTACATATTGCTGCTATCTGGATCCCAAGATTACATCTTCTCCTCAGCCGGGATTGTTTTCATGCTGCTGTCATGGAAGGATGGTGAAATTGTATCACAGATTAAGCACAACCTATTTCACAGCTTTCCGACCAGCGTAAAATGTGGGTCGATCTTTACCTTCTGAGGTCTTGAGGTGAGAGGGGAAAGGACAGTGTTCATAAAAGTAACAGCGATGGTAATGCTTTGTGTCATATGTCTCTAAAAGAAAGATCTGCAAAGAGGATTTGTTGTGAACAGGAGATTGACTCTCAGTGTAGACTTTCCACATAAAACCAAGTGTTAAAGATCTGGGCTTATCTGAATGGAGGGAAAGGATTGATGGGGGGGGGGGGGGGGGGGGGGGGGGGGGGGGGGGGGGGGGGGGATGCAAAAAGCAGTACAAGCCTCTTATAATTGAGGATCTCTTGCGGAGAGCGAGCATCCTCTTCTGACAGGCCACACCTCCCTGCTTAACCTGCAGGCTGTCAGCTCTATTGCTCGCCCTGTCTGGCCCAAATACTGCTGGGCTTTTACAAGTGATCAATTAAATAATTTAGTGGCAATTGATAAATTTGTGGCTTAGACGTTGGATCAATGGCATGGACTAAAGAAGTCAGAGTTGCATCTAATACATGGCTGTCCGAGGAGCACCATTTAGAAACAGCAGCAACAACAGTATTGTACTCCTGAAGGAGTCTTTCTCTGTATCTCTTTAACTCATACACACCCGTACACATGGGTCCATGCAAGGTTGAAGAGCTCAAGCAAAAGAAAAATATATAGAGTAAGATCAGCAACATGGGAGGGAATTTAAGAGTAAACTGCAGTGAAAATCATATCAGCTGTTACAGCACTAATGAACACCAACACAGCGGCAGAATAGAGATAGAAAACTACATTTACTTTTTTTCCGCATGACCTCCTGTTGAGATTCAGAGGCTTTAATTCTCCCGGTGATGTTGGGATCCAAACAGCTACAGTGAATAAACAAGATTACCCATTTGGACATGCCAGCAAATCTTATCATATTGGAGCAGGGAGAGGAGCTGTGAAATGGGACCAAAGCAATAAGGTTGACCGAGGCCAAGACAACACAATTCCTTCCTCAAACAAATCTTCCTATTTCCTTTTGTGACTTAATGTACATTTTGTTCTTCGGTTGTGGAGACACAGTGATGTTTCATATGTTGTGGCAGCAAGAAATTATCCTTCTTCACAGGCGTGAAGCAAGTACTGTATCAAATATTACTCTCTGTCAGATATTAATCACCACTGGATTTGCAGGAAGGTCATTTTTCTTTCTTCCTCTCTCTCTCATTTCATTTTGTACTGAAAACATAGAATCTCAGCAAAATAAAACTCTCCAAAGGTTGCTGGTGGGAAATCATGTCTTCTGAGAAGACGACCATTGTGTTTGATGATGCGCTAATCACTTTGAATTGGATTTGGTGCAGATAAAAGGGTGAACTCTTACTGGATGTCTATGTGCTCAGATTGTAGCCTTTAATCGTCATTTTCAATGTAAACTGATAGAACGCAGAAGCCACTTGTTGTTAAGCGGCCTTGTGCCAGATTTGGTTCTTAGCATGAGGCTAAAAGAAGCTGTACAGTGTGCATTAAAACTGGGCGCAAAAAAGGTCGGGGGAAGTCGGAGACGACAGAATGCACCAAGCTCCACCAGACGCAGAGTCAGCCGGTGGAGCTGTTCCGGTTAGTCAGGGAGTGATTTCTGAATCCATCATGAACATCATGCATCATCACAATGAATTCTTGTGACTGAGATCATCAGAGGCAGTTTTTATGGGACCATAACCTGTAAATAAGATGATTACAACGGCAAACATGATGTGGGCTGGGGGGGGCTGGGCAAGAAACATCACTGCGCTAAGCATACATGACAACAACAGCGATAAAGGATTTGGGGCTTATGAGAGCAGAAAGATGTGGGATTGTTACCACAATATATCTGACATGAACATGCAAAAAAAGATTATAAGAATAAAAATGTCTGCAGCACCCCTCCACACATATGGCTTCACTTGAAATAGGGATGACAAAAAGAGGGGAAAGAGAGATTTTTTTCATTCTGTCTCTGAGCAGACGCTGATCTTCTCAAATCCCTGTGTATCTCATGTTAAATCCGTGTAATGTGGATTAAGACCTGTTGAAACACACACACACACACACAAATGTCTGTGTATATATATACTGTATATATATACTTTCTATACATCATCTCACAGGAACTGATTGGAGCAGACTTCTTTGCCAAATCTGGTTTGCCCTGAAAAAAAAGACAACTGATACAGATGGGTGATAGAGGACACGAGATATACATCGGATGATATTAATTTGGCTTAATGTTGATATATTGTGGTAACTATCTCTTTAACATGTGTGGGTGTTTTCTCCATTTCAGGTTATTAATGGATTGATTTTGGCAATATTGGATTTTTGTGTGATTTTCTTCATCAATGTGATAAAGTACTGAGATTTATCAGTGCCAATGGCTTTGCTGGATTTGACAAAACCAATATTCCTGTTTGGTTATTTTTATTTTTATTATTAACTATTTCTTAATTTTCCATAAAATTGATTAAACCAATTACACAGTGATATTAAAATTAATTCATATTGCCCAACTGACTGAGCCGACTGTGAAACATAGACTCAAAAGTGTATTAACATGCGGATATGAAAGATGTGTCTCCACACAAACACACACACACACACACACACACAAACACACATGCCACTTAATCCCTGTTCTGTGCAGCCTGCATCCGCCACTGTCCATTAGGGCAAGCGTTTTTCCTTTCATTCCACCAAATCCTCTTCTTTTTAGCTCAACACTAAAAAAAGATGCAGTTACTCCGTGATTCACTGAGTCTCACTGTCAAACGACCATTACTTCCCTTTTTCAAATGTATTGCCTAGCCAGAAACATGAATAAATAACCAGCTAGCCCTTCCTTACCACGTGTCTTGAACTCCTGCTACATGTTGAAGTTCTGCAATGTCCCCAACCTCTGATGTTTTTATCCCACAAATAAATAGCAGCCCGGTGAAAATGGGGTTTTCTCCTGACTCACCACACCACCAGGAGATTGGGCTCAACCCACCAAAAGAGCGAGCAGATGTCGGCTGCAGGTGAACATAAGTCTGGAGAGCTGGTAGAATAATCACTACACCACATCGGAGTGACTTCAACTTTCTAAGACCTGCTTGGCATGTTTGTATAGAAATCTCAATTGTGCTAGTAATTCTTAGTAAGCCCCCCCCCCCCCACACACACACACACACACACCTCACCTGATACCTTTTGATGCCTGTAGGAGTGGAAGTATGACTGAAATAGACAGGGCAAGACAGACAAGAAGATAGAAATAGATGGAAAGTGTGTGAGAATGTGTGAGAGTGAAAGATTGAGTATTGTTGTGTGGGTATCGTGTATTTCTTTTTACATATTTGATTGTGATTGAGAAAAAGCACTCCTTGTCTGTGTCGCACAGTGTCATGCATGTACAACAAGATACTGTGAGTGTGTATAGATATAAGTGTGTGCAGGGGGGCAAATAAATGAACCTGTTTTGATACAACCACTGATTTGGTTTTGGAAGGGAGAATGACCATGCTTATTGAATGGCTATCTGAGGACTGTAACGAGGTAATATCACCACACCAAATGATGAAAAATTAATGTTACAAGTTGGTGTTGATGTAGACGGCTCTCAGGAATTTTTGCTGTTTGATATTCTTACTTGCCAGCTCAGCAGGTACTATTGTATGATTGGAACAGAAAAAAGACACTTAGGGCTGAAAGCCCAAGCTATTACCGTGAATAGCCTGTAGACACAGCGACACAAGTGGAAGAGTGTGTATGTGCATACGCCTCTGTGCTCTGTTTAAGAGCGCATGTACTGTATCTGTATGTGTGTGTTTGTTTGTGTATCTGTGGGCAGCGCAGGTGAAGGCATGCATACTGAATGCTAAGTGATCATCCGGCCCATCTCATTGGCATTTGAGAGCTTGTACAGCTCTGATAAGTGCATTTATGGAAAAGTCAGCACAGCCTTATGTCGTCATTGCAGGTTAGATCACAGATAAAAGGATTGGACTCCAAAAAGTAAAAAAAATAAAACATCAAGCCTGAGATAAGACACCAATTTCTCAGCTATATCAGCTTGCTTCAGACTCACTGCATCGTGACTGCTCATCAGTATGGGCCCTGTCACTAACCCGGGGCTCAGTATGTGGCCTTAAGACTGCCGAGGATTGTTCAGATAACATTTCAGATTGTGTTGCTTATAGTTGTCTTGGGCTAATTTTTGAAGTCGCATGCAAATATTTCCCCCCCCAAGGCTACAGTGGAGCAATCATCCTGGGTAAAAACATGTTTTACTGGTATGTAAATTCAGACAGTTGTAGCTTCAAAGCATTTAATCCCACTTTACTGTTTCCATACACCCAGGTCTCTCTTTCTCTTCTTTGCCTTTCTCTGCATCGGTTTTCTTCTGTATCTTATTAATACATTCCTTCCTCTGATCCACCTCAACTCATTCTACTAAAAACCTTTTTTATCCATCATATTGACAGCCTTTAGTTAGTTTTTTTCCCCTCGCTGGTGCGGTTGGTTTGGGCAGGTAAGAACGCGGCAATCAAACTCTGATTCGCAACCAAAAGCGGACCAAACAAGCGTACCAAGACCTGCTTGAAGTGGTGGTCTCAGTACGCTGTCAAACAAACTCTGGAGCGGTGTGTTTGTGGTGAGAACGTGATCCGAACTCAAACTCAAACTACACAACCTCCGCCAGTCTGAGCTTATGTCTCCTGTAGTCAGCTGTGTTTAGCAATCTGCAATCAACTGTAGCACCTTACAGTGTTTATATCACAGAAATAGACTGTACTGTAGCAATACTTAGCCTGTACCTTTGTTATCTCCTAACATATACCTACGCTCTCCATCTGTGCAAGATTCTGAATGATTGAGATTTCTTTTGGCACAACTAACAGAAGACTTACAACTTTCAGACATGTTGCTCATGTCATATCTATGTTGGCAAGCTCAGTTGGAGGCTGCGCAGTAACGCTCAGCACTCACCGGAGAAGTGCTTCTAATATCCTTCACTGGTCTTCGTCCAGAACAACAGGATCTGTTGGTCCATTGCTTCAACTGTCTATGGTTGACCACTAGACCAGAGCACAGGTCCTTCTTCCTCTATTTACTTTCTTGCTCCCACCCCCAGACATATCCGACCAATAAGAGGGCTGGATGTTTTTGCCTGATTTGTAATGAAGCAATTTGGTTTGATTGGATTTTTCCAGGTGTGAAACCAAACCAAACCAAACTGACAGTTTACAACTGATTCATACCAAAGCAGACAAACTACAGGTGTGAAAACCAATATCCCCATTGCTTTCTATGCCTTCAAACCTTTCTCTCCTTCTCTATATATGTGTCAAAGGCTCCAGCAGTGGACCCTGAGGGCGATGGTGATGGAATGCATTGTGGGCCCACCAGCTTTCTCCCTCCACCGTGCATGCAAAATCATCCCAATGGGGAATCACTGGCTCCTGTTTACAACACCAAGAGGGGTGCAGGCGCCATGGTAACACCATTGCTCTCCCTAAAACCCTTGGCAAATAGGTCTGCTCAATCACTCCCGGTTAAAACGTTTTACTGTTGGATAAAGAAGAAAAGCTGAGTAGGAAAAAAAAGGAAGAAATTGGCTGAAAGTGTGCTGGAGCACATCCAGGCACAGTGGAAGTCTGTTTTTTTTAATTCCTGTTTCATGTTTCTTGACTTAGAAATTAAATTTATGAACGTGACAGAATGAAAGCTGCCTCTATAGTTGCAGAAACACATACTGTAAACATAAATCCTGCTGGAATCAAGTCATACACACAGACACCCGAAAAAGTACAGTCAACAGTGCAAAAGGCACAACAAAGGGCTGCAACAGAAAATCAAGACTACACATATGCACACATATGCATGCACACACACGGCTGTTTCTCCCTAGCAGAGTGCTCAAGAGATAAAGCTCAGGGTAATTCACATATATTTTTGGTGAGACTAAATGCTTTACCCAGGTTTCCATTTAAAATGTATTGATTTCCACTGTGGAATACTTTTACAGAGTGACCCTGGCAGTTAAATATTCATAAGCCATTAAAAATAAAAGATGCACATTTTGTACGTTTGACCCGTTGTTATGTACAGCACAGTCTATAATCTGTTCAATCCGGTACACTGTCCCACTCAGAGGTGAAGCGAGTGCTGTTTTGCAAACAGAAAAACACCATTAGTTTCCCACATGTTCAGCGTTGATTAGAACTGGATGAAAGAGACTGCAATCTCCTCATTTGGCAGATAGAGAGGCCCACAAATATCTTCGTAACACTATGCTTTTGCTGTTGTTGTTCCAAAAATGCAGTTTTTCTCTTCAGATTTAGGAAATTGCCTTCCATTATACCATCTAGATAAGATAACCGGAGAGGAATACAAAATTAAACTTAGGAAAGCCGTAAAACCTGTAATTAAAATGGGGATAAATTTGAGAAGAGAGTTAGTGTATTCTTGGGCATCCCTTTATAGAGAGTGAGGGAGATGAAGGAGAAACTGGTCGGATATAGAACGCAGGTGAAACAGGAGTAGAGAGGTGAGCTTCATCCCCTTGGATAAAAAGGAAAAAGGAAATATCCAGCTCCTCTTTATTCATACTCTATCCAAAGGTGTCAAAGAAAAGGTCCAATTGTGTTTTTCTTTCTCATCTGCTCAATACAGTCTTATTTAGTTCTTCAATAAGCTTTTTTCACATGTCTGACGTTGCAAGATTGGGACTCACTGGCTCAGTGTGAGTCCCCCCCATCTTGAGAAATTATGCATTGGCTGCGATGCTCCCTGCTGAATCCCTGCTGTGGTTGAGCGGTATTCTGGGATGCAACCCAAGTCTAATCATCTGATACACGTTTAAAAGTAGCCATGGCTAGTTTTTCAGTGGTGGGGAGGAGGAGGAGAGACCACCAGGATGGGGCCCTGCAGAGATGCTCTGCAGTGGGAGTAGGCAGCTTTATCCAACTGCCCTCACATGAAGCAGGGCAAGTAATAAAAGGCAGAGACACAGATGAGTGATCTTCCTGCAGGACTCACCGGTCTTGATTAGTGCTTGTGTGCTTCTGTTCTGACTACAAGTGCGCCATTGTTTCTGCAGTCATTAAATCACTCGCTCCACATTACATTCACTCTTCGACCATTCTGGCAGGTAACATTTTCAGAGGCCGCTCATTTTTCCTGTGTCATCATGCAAATATTTGTCAGTATAACCAGAAAACGGATGTGCATCTTCTGTGAATATACCATCTCATTATCATTGAACATATAGGGTATATCAGTATATGTAGGGCTAATGGATGTATTCCCTTAGACATCTAATGGAATGGTTTTATTATCCTGCCTTTGGTTGGTGTTGTAGCTGTTGAGCATGAGTGTAGCAGGGATGGGCCCAGATCAATACTTTTACTGAGTCATAAGTGTGAGCGTGTGATACAATAAGTGAGAGGCAGCATTTACTGACGTACTGTGTAAACAAACACTAAGCAACCGAAAGATGAAAGAATTCAAACTAACACCCTCAAGACCTTTCGTAGTTCTTTGCCATGGAAATAACACTAGCCTCCATCCTCTGACACAGCAGAGTAAGACAAGAACCATAGAACCCCCTTCCCCAGTGCCATCTCCTATCCCTTTATCCTCATGTCCTTTACTCCTGATCCCTGATTTCTTTTGTAAGCCGACGTCAGCTGGATAACCTTGTGAATGCTTTGAGATTCAATGAGTTTATCACTCCTGAATATGCTTAAGTACATGCAAGGCTGTGGATAACACGGAGGTGTTTACAATAAAACGCAAAAACCCAAGGACAGATAACCAATGAACAAATAGGGCAGATGACAGATGACTGATGTGTTTTCAGCCTGTCACTCCAAAACAGCGATGAGCTGAAAACCACTAGTGAATGTTAATCTACCCAATAACATAATAATGAACTGCTTGTCTTTCACTTGTGATGCTAGTTTGTGTTGGACACTCTCCTGAAAGACTTCCAGCTTGAGATACTAATAAAGCAATGCAACCCATTTCCGTTTCCCTCTGCTCAATGCTCACTTATAAACTGAGCATCAAATACAAAGTCTCAAGGCTGAGGGATGTTTTTGGATCGAGGTGTTGAGGTACCATGATGCGATGTGCACCTCTTCAGAAATGTAATTACAGTTCACATCAGAGACTGAAAGAATTGCCATTGACCCTCTTGAGCTGCTTTGTGTTTTCCCCTCACACGTTTCCAGGGCTCGTAGGGTTAGTTGACAAAACACAAGATGTGGCAGGTTGAAGAAAGGTTAAGTAATTTTGTCTTTTGCAGTAAGGCTAGATAAATTCCTATTCTGTTATCTAGCAAAGCTATTTCCAGCTCAAACACTCTCCTAGCTGCATTAGTCGTTTTCTATCAATATGTGAATGAGAGACTGTAAATTCAGTCAATGAAAGCATAATTCAGCATTTAGTTTGTTAAAGTTTGGGGTGCATCTGCTCAGTTGGCAGTAAGGCACTTCACTTTACAACTTATTTTACTCTTTTAGTGACTTGACATATGGAGCTGTTCTAGGGAGAACTAACAGAAAGTTAATCTGCTCCTGATTCCCATGGCTTGGCCAAACGCCCCCTTTTAATAAACTAGGTCACAACTGAGCAGAGCCAACCTAGAGGAAGAAAAAGCCCCACCAACTGAAAATAAAAAGTGTGCTACTAAAATTGGAGAAAACAAAAACTACAACATGGGATCAGAATTGGATCAGAATTTAGATCATTCACAACTTTGTACTTGCACTGCAATGTAGAGGGGAGGAACGGCATTGTCTTTGGACCAGACAAGCGCTGTATAGCCTACAAACACAAGTCAGAACGCAGCCTAACGCATGAACACCAAGCTGGTGTAATCGTCTATAGACATAAGCCTCAGGATGTAATCGAAACAGTGCTGACAGCAGTGCAAAAGACTCACAATTGAAGGAGGGTGAAAACGGCAGCAGATGGTACTTTCTTGTGGTATGTGATGCCTTGAGAAGCTTGTTTTTAACTTTCTTGGGTCATCTGTTTCTGTTGAAAATATGGTGGACACATTTCCTCGGTCATTTCTGACAACACAATAGTTAGGATGTGTCTTGCAGACTGCTGGCCACCTTTTTTCCCAACTTCTATCCTTTCCCCTCCTCTCCCGGGTCTTTCCTGCACTTTGCCGTGGCAACCCTGCAGGCATGCTGTCTCTCCTCCTGAGCTCAAAGATTCTGCAGCACCTTGGATGTGCATCTCGTGGGAAAGAAGACGAAAAGAGAGCCTAACAGCAAGAGAAAAAGGTAGTATGGGAGAGGCGAAATATGGGACGGAGGGAGAGAAAAATGAGTTGTGTTTTCATGTTCACAGCCTGTCCTTTTGATGTACACACCAAAACAACCTGAGGCCCACAGCAGCCAATCCCAGTGGCTAACATGACAGTCAGCTTGGCAGCCACTCCGCACGCTCAAGATGCCACTCCGCCTCTATTCCCGCCCTGTCCTGCCGTGCTCACTACCATCCCCTCCCTATCCTCTACCTTCATGGCGCCCCCCACTTCCCACTACCCAGCTCCCTCTCTCACATGCCAAAGCACATTTGGCACCTCAGGACCAAGCCTTTCCTTTCTGCCAACCAGTCTCACTATGATGCCAATGGTTTTGGAAACAAACTCAGCACCATGAAACTGGCACCCCAAACGCTACCGAAAATAATGCCCACTTCCACTCAACTTTCTAAATAAAAACAGAAGCTGGGGAGACTCCCTTTTGTCTGACAGATCTCCATAAAAAATAAGAAATGAGAAAAGGAGGAACCGTGTAGGGTGCAGACCCACATACAGCAGTATTGTATTAGCACAGCTCCACACAAACACACACACGAAAACACTGCACGTTATTCATTTTCATTACAGAATTCATAACAATGATAAGGCCGGTGCCAAATAAAAAATAATTACAACAAAGGAAAGAATACTAATTACGATATGGATAATCATTATATGCATACATGGCCAGCAGTGTTGTGATCATCACTGTTATTGTTTTTTATTGTCTTTCATCTCTGTTAAGAAGCGATGAAAATCAATGGCAGGCTATCCCTGCGGCTTGGCAACCGACTGCAACCCATTGAAGAGGATGGAGATGGCTCTTTGCTATAACATTCTCCTTCAGCGCGCGCGCACACACACACAAACACAAGCACACACACATACACACACACACACACACACACACGGACACACACACACACACACACACACACACACGGACACACACATGCACACACACACACACACACACACACACACACACACACACACACACACACATGGACACACACGGACACACACATGCACACACACACACACACACATGTGTAGTCACATTTCATACACACACAGAGACACACAAACTTCTCTCACCACTGGCTGCTGCGGAGGGAGATTGCTATCAGGGTGAGGCAGGGTTTTAATTGATCTTGGTCACAGTTTAATGTGAGGCAAGGATTAGCTGTTATCGGTAGAAGGAAAAAGGGAGAGGGAAGGCTTTGGGGAGGAGATATCACAGTCCCTGACGTTAAAACCCGCCGCCCTTGATGACAGGAATTCTGTGATGTGACCCACAAAGATGTGAGAGTGCTGCTGGGAAAGTGCTTGTGGAGATCTGGGCAGCGGAGAGACAGGCGACATCAAGCTGAACTTAATCCCAATTTCCCTGTGACGTTTTGGGCCAGATCTCGGCTATTTCTAGCCTTATGTGGATAGATGGATTAAGCTGGTGCCAGAGTTTGGCCTGTGCTATTTAAACCCAAAACTTGTTATTAAGCTTCATTAGAGCATACAAGACTTGAAAGTGAGGCACTTGGATCATTGGCAGGTGTATCACCAGAGAAAGGGCATAAAAGAACATCCTATGGGATTTCCTTTGCATCATACTCATGCACTACTGTCTTCCATAGTCTGCCATTCCCTTGGGTTCAATAATGCCGGATGTACTGTAAATAAGGTATAGGGAAAGGGTCAACATTAATCACCAAATTACACAAGTTCAAAACATTGCTGTGTGTCCTTTGGCCGCCACACATCTGTGGGGACAGATATAACTTTCATTTTTTTGAGCCACAGATTTCAAAGAGTGCTTTTGCTGTAGCTTAAATGCCAGGGCAACATGAAAAAAAGCACTAGTGAGTGTGCCAGTTGGTGAAGCTTCAAACTGAATGAGGGAGGAAAAACATCACAGCTCAATAGGGATGGCTGTTTCGTTGTTTCTCTGTTCACAGAGTTTTGTTTTGGGGTTGTTGTTTTTTTAACAAAGAGAACATTGTGAAATTCCTAATCAGACAAAAAGAAACAGGGAACTTTGGAACAGAGACTGCAAACAACACAGAGAGTAACACAAGCTACTTGCTCCTGGAGAAGCAGCTTTAACTCTCCCATCCCATGACTTTGTACATGGCACTGAGCTTTGCTTGGTTTTGCTCAAGTGTATTTCATTGATGGTGGAGACTGGTAGCTTGAGGGGTGTAGGCAAGCAAAACAAATCATCCCAGCCATGAATCTGTTGCTTCTTCTGCTTCTCTTTTCTCCTCTTGGACAGTTTTCTCATTCAGCACTCTCCACTGACAGTAGACTATAGTTCAAGAGCCTCTTAACAGTCTCCCTCACCCCTTAACGGTCTCCCTCACCCCACTCCACCCCCAGCCGGCTGCTTTTCTCAGAGTTCTCAAGACGGCGCTTAACCCAGACGATGGGTGAAAAATCATAGGCAGCCGAATGTTCAATTTCTCCTCAAAGGATGCAGTAAATGAGATGGGATTTGATTAAGTGTGTTGTGTTGCATTAGATGCATTTGCAACTTTGTTGTGTCAATTGGTCAATACGGAGTATGTGTGTGTGCGTGTGTGTGCGTGTGTGTGTGTGTGTGTGTGTTTGTGTGTGTGTGTGTGTGTGTGGTAATAGCATCCTCAGCGAGACAGACCGAGAAACAGAATAGTATCAGCAATCAAGTCCTTTTCTTACACTGAACTCCTGATTTATGATGCATAACACGCTAAACCATGCTATTTGCATACTATTGATTTTCGAATTTGTATAAGCTAATTAAATTAGGAATGTTTTATAACCTCCAGTACGAAGCATTACACTGTAAAGTCTAACAAACACGCAAACACACAAAAAACACACACACACACACCTTTATGAGCACCAAACGTCTCTTTGCCCCAACTCATTCAGGTCCATAAAAACATATTTATGAGAGCATCAGGCCATTGAGCCACAGCAATGTTTGCCATTTTCTCTGCGCTCTATGATTCCATCCAAGCGTCAAGATTGATTCTGAGAGCTCCTACTGTGTCACCCTCCATAAGGAATATGTATAATTCAACAGCCTGTATTTTTTTTTTTTATAAACATACACTCATACTATTACCAGGCCTCAGCGAATAAGCCATCCAGGGAAAAAAGAGGATTGTCTGCTTGGGGGACAGAGCGGAGGGGCGGGGGCGGGGG
>NC_048412.1:14479331-14512843 GCF_013103735.1 Etheostoma cragini | reverse complement strand
GGGGGGGGGGGGTACCTGCTGGTGTTGGTGGATTGGTGCAGCTTTTTATTCCCCTCAATACCCAGAGTGCTGTGAACACAATTCCCATGTTGTTCCTCATGCAGGCACACTAACAGACTGTCTCATTGTAGGACACTGCCAGCTGAACAATCACCAACACCAATCCTGCCTGGCAGTTGTCAACCTGTCATTTCTAATGGCTACAGGGGGGCCAGACGCTTTCAGCATAGGCAGGGCAGTTGCACAGCAGCCCGGACTTGGTACCTGAGCTTACCAGGCAAGCCGCTGCTCTGATGGTGTGTCTATGTGGCTCTGTGTGTCGACACAGGAGTGTACTGTATCCTTAAGGGGAAGAATAATTGACTGTGTACAGTATCATTGGGGTTTCTTTGTGCAATTGTGTGTGTGCATGCATGAATAAATGTAGACATGAGCATGCATGGTGTGGGTGTTTGTGTGTGACTTTGTGGGCTCAGTAAGTGTGCGTTTCTGTCAGGCGCCTTCCCAGCAATGGAGGGCTCACTGCGCTAGGCAGGACTACAGTCATTACATCCATGCTCTCGCACAAGCAGATGGCAAAACAGATGATCCTCGCTCATCTCACTCATGACCATCCATATTTATTTCATGGTTGCTGGCCCACAGACTTCCCATGCCTATCACTTATCCATGAGTGCCTTGGCCGAGATGGGGCTGCCGATGCACACAAGTGTTTGGAAAACAAAATAGGCTTGAAAAAGGAAGCAAGTGAGATAGAAAACAAGTGGGAGCAAAAAAGCTATGAAAACCAAAGAGGAAAACAATGGTACTCGCTGATGGCCGCCCGTCAAAGCAGTTAAATTACGTCACATTTATCAAAGACAACAGCAAATCCATGTGTTGTTGATGTGAGCCAGTGTTCATGACCAAGGCTCTGGTCGATGCTGGTTGACGTGATTTACACAGCTTCTTGGTGTGCCAATAAATGAAATGTCTGATTGGCCCAGTGTAGAACTGGACAGAATGGCTCTTCACTCACTGCCTTTGATCTCCTGCTACTTACTGAGGAAATGAGCAACCTAACCTGAGACAAACTCACAGACAGCCCCATACATTACAAATCTATCCCCTGGAGTTAAGCCAGAGCTCAAAAGCCCAAATTAGTCCGCACCAGTGCTGTTTAATGGATCTCCGTATGACAAGAAGCTTTTTTGAAATAACATTATGATATAAAAAAAAAACGTTTATGCAGCATATCTTTCACTTTTACCTGCTACCCTAATTATTTTCATGCTCACTTTGTTTTGTTTTATGTATAAATGTGCACATTAAGGGGAGGATTTATTCTGTCAATCATCAAATCTTACCTTAGCCCTTTGCTCACCCCTTTCCTTTCCCTCTCCTTGCTCTTTTATTGTGGATGTCTCCCAACATACTTCTTGGCCTTACCAGATCTGGCAGCAGTCTTTGACGATGGAGAAAATGTAGGTTAATCATAGGAAGCGACACAGAGGTGTCCCCCAGGGCAAGTGGCTGAGTGAGCAACTCAATTAAGAGCAAACTGCCTCAGACAGGGCCACCCATGCAGGCTTGATCTCTGCGAGCTTAAAGGGAGAGTGTGGGGAGATCTCAGCAAAGTCTTGCCTGCCCTCTCTTTACTGTCCTTCGGCAGGCGATGGATTCAGGACTGGCAAGGCAGAGCCAGGGGGCAGAGTGACCATGTGCTCCAGTTACTCTGTCGCAGATGATTCACCATAACTGTTGGGGGCTTTGTGCAGGACATGTGACACACGCACACAGATGAGTGGACAGCAGCTTTGTACAATTATCAGTCAGCCATGGGATTCAGCAAATGGGAGGGTGGGGAGCAGGGAAGGGCCGCAAGAGCGGGAATCAGAATCATTTTTCAAACCACTACTCCCCCTGAGTCTGGCTTGGGGGAGGGGGGTGGGGGTGGGGGGGGGGTGTAGCCAGCTCTGTCAAGGCTAAAAAAAAAGGGCCCTTGAGTCTAGTGTCATCATTTCCAATAGCAACACCAGATAAAAACAGCTGGTGCCCATGGCAGAACTCTGCTACTGATTTGTTTAACCCAAGGACAGGAGACTGAGGTGAAATACCAAAAAACCCTGTGTTGCCAGAGTAACAGTTAATATGGTGCTTGTTCTTCTTTATAAAAAATAATTATTTTGTGGGAACATTGTGGGAAGAGACACGGATGAGTAACTTGTAAATTAAGCTGTTCAAGCCCATAAAATGTAACGTCAGTGTTAATTGTATGTTCAAAAAGTTGTATTGGAAAAAACTGAGAGTTTATTAGTGTTCAAAAGAGCATGTGCATTAGCATATAAGTGTGAGTATGATGACCATAGAGCCTTTCAAGAGCCTGACGCTCCTGAAAGGACAGAACTGGCAAAATGGGGATGTGTTATCTATTAATTTAGCTTCGAGATGGTTGATGTGAGAGGAGCTCGCAGGCTGGCTGCTTCCTCCTTACATGGCACTAAACATGGCATGCAGCATTTCTACGAGAGAATAAACTCAGACTCCATGGTGCGGGGGGTGGACACAGGAGAGGAGTAGAGAAGCAGGATGATTCTAAAGCCTAGACTCAGAATGTGCTTTGGCAGGTAGATAATAAACACCTTGCAGCTTCTCCATTACTTCCTTTCTCTTCATCATCTGTATGGCCATAATGTTAAGTTCTTCAGTGTGTGGGCGAGACTCTAGGGAGCATTCTCAGGCCTCTCACACCCATTACAGTCATAAACATGCTCACAAATTAGAGCTCCGTGGAGGCAAGAACCCTGAGGAGGCTGGAGTTGGGGCCGTTTTATGTGCCCTTTGTAAGTGACTCTGCTTGGGTTTTTGGTCCACCCAGTGCATCTGACTAAAAGGCTTGTGTAAATGAGGAGAATTTCTAACACTACTTCTACTGGTGTTTTAGGAAATCTCTGTACTAGCATACTAGTTAAAGTATGTGGACCAAAGAGCTGTTTGGGCTTTTTTTTTAAACACAGATTTCCCTTTCAATTTGTTGTTCCAGAGGATCTGAAGTAAATAAAGCACCCTGGGCACAATCAACAGGAAATACAGCACATGTCTTGTCAACCAAGCAAACAACAATGGACGGTTCCTCTAAGTGCTCCTTAAAATAAAATGACTGTATCTGGCCTGAACCAGGCCTTTTATCAGCTCAGGTGTGCTTATTTCAGTTTTAGGTCCACCCACCCACCACCATATTATAGTGCAGGTTAAAGTAGAACACGCTGTCATTCATCAATCCCAATTTCTCCTTGTGAATTGAATTGAAAATTAAAATTCTGAGCCTTGTCCATGGAGCTGTGGGAAATTGAACCAAGTCAGTACCTGCAAGGTCAAAACATTTAGGACCAACAGGACTGGTGATGCTGATGTCCCTCAACAGACTGCATTACCCCCATCAATCACCTAATCTCATAGTCACTGCCGGGCTGTCGCCTCATCTCATCCTTCTAATTTTGTCCCGGCTTGTTGGTTGACTGGCAAATAAGATAACAGCAAAGGACCATAATGTGCTGTCTAACGTCACCTCTGAGTTCTGCAAGTCTTGTTGCTGTGGCGATTGCAGAGGTCAGGTTGTGGTGCCCTGACCTGTAGTCTCTCCAAAAGGATAATGAGCCTCTTGGCTCCCCAAATGAATGGTGTGGGCGGCCAAGGTTCAGTCTGTTTCCCAATAATGAGCTTCCATCCTTTCAACAAAAAAAAGCTGCAAGTTTTTTTTTAGACTTTCATAATTTCTTCCCCATCCCAAATAATTCTGGAAGCAACAACTATGGACAAAAAGCTTCAGAGTTCAAATATGCAAAGAGCCTTAAGCATGACCAGCAGTGACCAGTGTGTGGAATAGTGTGAGTAAACAATAAGAAATGCAACACCAGCTGACATTTTGAGGTCAGCGTCATCTGCACTTCATCTCTGGCTCCTCAGCATTCCTGATTAGCTGTAGTGGCTTTGAGCAGGCACATTCTAACTGTTGATCCATGGAGCTAATTAAGAGAGACATACAAAGCAACTAACAAAACAACATATCAGCTACATTAAATCTCTTCTAAAGCCGCTGAGCAGTACAAACATGCCACTCACTAAACCTTCCCTCCCCCCCCCCCACCCTTAGGCTGGGGTGTGCTTCTAGCTAAGGAGACAGAGAAGGTAGACAGTGCAGTGATTTTGGCCATCAAACACATGTCATCATCCTTGAGTGGGCAGTGAACAGAGGTGGCCGAGGGAGACAGTTGTTGCAGCACACTATTGTGTGATGGGTGGAGGAAAGCAGTGTGTATGTGTGTGTGGCAGGGGCTGAGGGGAGCAGATAAGGGGTAGACAGGAGAGAGAGGACATTCCCTTACAGCACAGGGACTTTTCAAGTGCGAGCCTGTCAAGCACGGACTCCTATGACAGCCCCACTGAACTCCTGGTGAGCTACTATTTCCTCTATCATGGTCAAGATTACAATGATTGTCCTCACCGCACAGGCCACACATGAAGCTGCAGACACAAATGTTTGGACAGACTAGCCGGGATTGGCTGACATTCCTGTGTCTGTGGAGGTACAATGTGGACACGAGCTCTCTGAAATCAGCATGTGAAGCTGTGTGACACCTGGATCTCTTGTGGTGACTTATGCAAGCATGTATTTATGAATTACCATTTCAAGCCTATTCAACTATAGTCGGGGTTTTGGGAGTGCGAAGAGTGATAGTTCACAGGAAATCATCCCCGTCAGTTTAAAAGGCAAAGTTTAATGAACACCTTTATGGGAAATATATGTTTAACTTGTCTTTCTGTGTGAGAAATAATTCCAGGGGCCTGCTGAGGACAGGAAATGTGCTAATGCCAGTTTCATTATAGAGATAAAGATACCTGTGGAGCAGTGATTTTTAAATAACCTCCATGATATCATCACAAATTCAAAACGCCTCCTTTCCTCACCTTATTGTTCGCTAATTAGTAGCAGAAACCAGTGTGACCTTGGCCCAGTTAAATTAATACTAAGAGACGGTTTCTGCTGCAAAGGCACTGCTCCCCATAGAGCACTGTTGGATTGAGGGAGATCTGGAACCTGGCCCTGCAACAGCCCTACAATGACGGCTCTCAGCAAGACTCTGATTTCATTGAGGCTTTGATGTGGCCGCTAATGTTAACTGACTGATAGGCTCAGACCCCCACTCATCACGCTTCTTCGTATGGTACTTCATCCAAGTTTTACTAAAACCAAGCTCTGGCTTTACCAAGAATTGATTTAATCGGACCTTTGCCAGAGCTGTGTTAAATCCACATCAACCCATCTAGGATGAATGAAGGAGTGCAATGAAGAACCTGCTTGTTATAGTTATCCAACAAAGATGAAGCTGAAGCTGGTGACAATAGGCTCTTTCCAACCGGGAGAATTTTTGCAGTTCCTAGAACATAACGTTCCTAGAACCCTTTTTTTCTTGTGTTCCGACTGGACCAATTTGGGGATTATTAAGTTCCTCTGACCGCAGTTCCTGTAACTCTTTCAGCTCCTGCTTCAGGGCAGTATCTTTTCCCTTTTCTTTATTGGAACCATTGCCCCCAATTTCCCCAAAAGTTTGCGGAACGTCTGCGAATTCGCTCCAGAACGGCGGCAAAGTCATTGAATTTCCATTCAAGTCAATGCACGTATTTCCACTGACTGCGGCCGTCCAGAGGATATACGCAGAACTTCTGTTTTTGCTGGACGCTCTGAATGTGATGTCCCATGTTCTCTAACATTCCCCCCAGTAGTCCATGGGATGTGGGAACTGTAGTCCAGATGTGTCTGTTTCTGGTCAAACTTGCACAATGTCATGTTTGTTTAAAACGTGCAAACAGATGTTAAGCAACACGCAGCTTCTGTCATGTTGTAATATGTTTCGTGTCAACCAAGGAGAAATACAGCCCCTCATTTCATGCATACATTCATTCGAACATAAACACACACACCACTTATGAATACTCTGCCAAAACTGGACATGCAGTGTCAAACACACCCTTAATCCCATAATAGACTGTTTATATCTCTACTACCCTACTTGAGCTGTGGCCTGGCCAGCCAACCATGGTATTTTCCATGTGGTAGTCACAACAGCTTTGACTCGTCATTCTGCCCAGTCTGTGCACATTGAGTTTACAAGTTTCAGCTGAAGTGAAGGCATGCCATCCCAAAAAATGCATTAATCAATCATATTTCACTTTGAGCACGCTCGAGGTTAAACCACAACCTACCATTATCATCACTCCCTCCTACAGCTCCTCCTTCCTTTGCTTTTTCTGTGTCTCTTGAGCTCATAGTGCGGGAAAAACTTAATGAATCAGACAAGCTATTCACATGGACAATAACGAGCAGGTTTTGGTTGAGGGGAACCACAATTTCTGGTTTCCACTAAGGTACTTAAGCTAGTGTTACAACAACCGTAATGAATAGTACCACAGGGATTTTCTGTTAAATGTATACTAAAGATAGATTCAAAAGGTCAGTACTGCACCAGACTCACACAGGGAAGAGTTTTTGGTAAATGCATAAAACATTTTATGTTTCTAACTTGACATTGACAATCTTAAGAATGTTAATCTTAAAAGAACTGTTTAGAAATACCTTTTAGGAAAGTAAATTAGGTTACACAATGTAAACAAGGAAAAGGCATATCTATAGCAATAAGCCATTTTAGAAGGCTTTGATGTATTCATGGATAAATTGCCATATCCCCCACCCCCTGCAATGGCCCCCGGGACAACATCTTAACTGATATAAATCAGTTTTAGTGCAACTGGTCAAAATGTACTTATTCACATCACAGAGCTTTCAAGCGATCATCTATCAGCAAAAGTAATCTATTTTCCTCTCAAAAGGGGTCTTTTTTCATTTCAATTCATGGGTCCATTTAATTTAAGCACAACCTGTTTTAATACAACACGTATTATGTGGAACGGTTGTACCCTTGAGCAATGTACTGTACCTGCATTTTTTCAGTGAAAGGCTCAATTTGCAAATGGGTTCTGGAAATTGTGAGTCACCTGGGATGAAAGTCAGTGCCAAGCCATGAAATAATAACACTAATATTTACATAAGGTCTCCATTCCTCTTACCTCATTCATTTCCTACCAGGTATAATGATTTGGGGCCACTGATCGATGCATCATGTAATCCATGTGTTATTGGCTGTGCTTTTTAAAGACGTATCGGCTTACAACCCCCAGTGTAAAATATACTGTAATTAAGTCTCAGAGGTAATTTGGGCGTGTCTCAGCGGAGGTTGTGGGCATGTTGCTTTGGTGTGGCCAGAGCATGATAAACTTCCTCTCAGATCCTATTTTCTAAAAACAGTTCTAATCATGGTGGGTTGTGGCCTTATACAGGAACTGCCACTGCCAGAGAAAGTACACACCACACTAGAACTGGGGCCGCAGTCGAGATAGAGGATGAAAAATGCAATCAGGAAACACTGGAAGGAAGGCGACTGCAGAGAGTGAGTGGCCTGCTAATAATAGCTGATAAGAGAGCAGTGTAACCCAAACAATATGCAGACTAACTGCTTTAAATCTGGTCTTGCAGGAAAATGAGTTCATCATTTGCACGACTCCAGCAGCCCCCATGAGCTGGATGTGCAGATGCAGATGAAATATTACCAATATTATTACATTTTGTAGATTTTCCTAATGTACATAATCTACAACAAGGTTAGAAGATCCCCATAACAACTAATTCAGTTTTGCATTATACACATCAGAGACATGTTAGTTGGGTGATTTAAGTACTGTAATAAACACTTTTGTAAGAAAAAAACATTATGACATTTTACAGTTTCCCAATCCTAAATTTGATCCAATGACACAATCTCCACTGGAAATCCTAATTTGTCCTCTTGATAAGTTCAGGAGACTAAAAGAAAGCCTATGTGGTAAATAACAACTTCTTTTTGAATCAAAACAACCTTTTCCTCATCCATAAACACAATCTGTTAGGCTGCCCTGTCTCCCAAGATGTCCACGGGAACAGATGTTTATCCTGAGCCTATCGAGAAGAGATGAGGGAATGAGGCAGAAGGAAGTGGTTCTCAAGATGAGAAAAAAACAAAACCAGGGCCATGTTTTTTTTTCTCCAATTTAAACAAGAAACAACAAAATCTGAGCTGGTGTCTGTTGCAGAATGGGTGAAGAATGAATTTCAATAAGATTTTTTACCTGACTTTGTTGTCTTTCATAACATTGATTTACCAATGCCCACCTCAAACAGTGGGGGCTGCAGGCTCATTTTGTGGGATGGAAAAGATCTATTGACCCTAAAGACAGCTGAGGTACACTAGTAGTTTAGATCCCTTTCTTGGCCAGTCTTTAGCCCTGAACACAAGGGACCTTTGTGTCTCTCTCTCCTTTGGCTGGCAGCTGTGGGCTAAGCACTCATCCATAGTTCTACACATTTGAAATTTTGAAAAGGTAGTAGCAACACCAGTCTATGATTTTTTTCCTTATCCTTCTTTCTAATCTTGGAAATCTTGGAAATGAGGCACACTGAATGCCGCCAGGGGATGTTGATTATTCGAGCTGTGTATTTGCATGTTCTTATTTCCTCCAGACATGCTGATTTTCCTTTCCAAAGAGCACCAAAATAACAAGAAGACAGAGAGTCCTGGGATGATGGACAGTAATTGTCAGTCAAATGATCTGCAGAAATCTAATGGATTCACTTGACTTTACAGTATTTCTAAATATTTATGCTTTTGGAGAAGCATCATGAGATGATTACTGCCAATGTGAGTGGCTACGATAATCACAGGAAGAGTAAGATACATGCTTGCACTGATGGAATGTGGTATTGGTTTAGAACATATGGGTATTAACTTACAGGCTTTTTAGGTTAAGTAGGGGATATAAGTATGCTGTGGTATATTTTGTTTATATCTTTGCTATATTCATGTAGGATCATGAAGGTATGTCAAATAAGTATGCCCAAGCCATTCCAGATGTTACATTTTAAATCATGTCATCTCCACTTAGTGTCACAGTCCAAAAAATTCCATTTGGAGTAAATGCCCCTAAACCATATAGTTTTTCAAGGTCTTTGGTGAGATCAGCTGCCTTTGATCCACTCTCCTCCTGACTGCCGGTTGGCTCCCCTGACCTTTTGCAAACTCAATGTGACATCCACTTTTTGAGCTAAGACAATTTGACAAATAAGCAATGACCACTCACATTTTTAATTTAGAAGTATCATGAAAAATTAACTGTGGCCAACTCAGAACCTTGATTTGTATTTGTCTCTCCCACCCTCCTTTTCCTCTTTCTACGATCTATCTCGTTCGCTTGCTCTCAGTTCCTCCTCTGCTGATCTTTTCCTCCATTTCCCCTCACCCCTTCCTGCCCCACAACTAATCCTTATTATGCCTCTCACATAAACTGTGGGTCTGGCACCAGGCTAACAGGAGCAGGGTGATAGAGGAGATGGGAGGAGGATTCTTAAGTTGTAAAGGGCCAAGAAGTGGCACAAAAGATGCTCCACAGACCTGGTTTCCTTCCCTCATTTGGGACTTCTTCCATTATATTCCTCTGTCATCCCCTACTCAACATAATAACTCCTGAAAGGTAGATAACTATTAATAGAGTTCGCACAGCACTGCAGTCATATGGATTGCCCCGCAGCGCTGTGACTAAGTAGAACTGATGTCTCCTGTGACAAGTGCTGGTGTTGCTGTGATCCAGGACGTGCAGACACTCTGCATACATTACTGACTCCTGCTTCCCCCTCTTCGTCCCCCATTTGGATGGCACCACAGCTGTCCCAAAGTGAATCCCAAATGAGCGTATCTGTCAGGGTTTGTTTGCTCGAGGCCTTGATTTGATGCTATTACTCTGCAGATGGAGAGACTGGCTCAGTCTGCGTAAGCCAAGAGCTGCTGGTGGGCAACACTTGCCTCTGGCCGGGTGGCACAGAATCACATTTTGAACAAACAGATTTGAAACCGATTGGGTTGAAAAGGGTTTTAACTTTCTTAGTGTTTCCCCTGAAACTACAGTACATCCTCCTGTTATTCCTCGAAACACCCTGTGTGTGTGTATTACAGAGGCCCAATGACTAAATCTTTTTCATACATTTATCCCTCCCTTCAGCCAGATGTTCTTTATTCATTTTTCTTAGACACATGTGCATATGTATATAATCCATGATTTCTCCTGCTGGATCTTTGCATATTGTGTGGTATTATAAGTAAGCAGTTTTCTCTTTTGCACCAGTGCTAGGCTATAAACCTGTTTTGACTTTAAATCAGTGCTGTTAGCTTTTCAGTGGGTCAGAAGGCAACAGAAAGTCTGTCTCAAGATGATGAGGTCAATCCCTGCCCACAGCTGTGGCAAGAACTTAGCACAGGTTATCTAACGCAAGTAGACGGATGACATCTTAGCTGAAAGTGCTTAGCTACCTATTCCAGGTCAAGGCAGATTTCCCGCTGTTGCTTTTCTAGCAGAGGCTTGCTGTACAACGCATCTTGTTTCAGGCCCCCAAAGCATCTCTTTCTTCTCTGTGACAACCATCAACTGCACTAACCCAGAGGAAGACTGACAGCCGACCCACTGAGGAGGTGTGCAGGCAAGCCGACCAGAACAATAACAAAACTGGAGTCAGAAGCAGAAAGGGGAAGAGGACAGACCCTAATAATGGCCAGGCCGTGGCTTGACATGCTATGAAAAGTGACAGTAGACAAGACATCCATTATTCATAGCAGTGCAGCGCTGGTTTATTTATTTTTTCAGCAGCATGAGCAGCAAGGGATCATAGCACAAAACAAGCAGCCATTCGTGGCCCATTCATGTGATTGTCACCAGACAGTGAGGAAAATCCAGTGATGATGGAAGCTATGACTGTAGTTGAGACCTAGTATGGAGACTGCACCCAGGACAGGATTCACCTTGACTATTGCTGACTCTGTCTCTGTCTCTCTCATTGCCTCTCTCGCATGTCATAGGCATGAGAGGTCAGTGTCACCTGTGGATTGGTCATAACATTGTGGCTGCCTACTTTTAACTTGCATTGTTAATGGTATGATGAGGCTCTGCTGCATTGATAAAAGTAAAAATTTTGGAATATAATTGTGTTCATCGCATTGTTATTGTGTTGGCAGTTGTACGACAACACATTAGAGTTTGTTACACAGGGTAACGAGTCAGAGTGGACTATTCAACAAATAATCACAAACTGTTGATGGAGCCAGCAATCAACTGACACATCCATCAGTAAGGGGCAGAATTGCTGATCCGCGAGACTGCAGTGGCTAATCTATGTGTATGGATTAACAGAAGTGTTCAATAGTTCTGTCCAGGCGACTGGATCACTATCGTTGTCTCAGATATTTATTGCAGCTGAGTGGAGGGGTGTGTGTCTGGACATGGCTTAGTACAGCAGAGATGCCACGGACGCCATCAGGGCATTTCTGGCACACAGGAATGAGCATGACATCAGGAACAGATGTTGCACATGGTGAGGCCTGTCAAGGGACAACAACTCTGCATCAGTGCATGAATATTTCAGACAGCTTACTGCTGTACTTATCAGCAAAGACACGGCTGGGCTGGCCAAGGACCCAATCAATCTGAGCTTAAATTTTGGGGGGCTGTTGTAATCACTTTATTGAAGAAGTGGGGGAAAAAGCACACCAGATTGATGAAGTGCTGTCTTGCAAAAAGGAGGAAGAGGTTTTTTTAGATGCGTTTGTATAAGACGATCTTCATCTGGGCTCCAGTACCAATACCAATAAATATGCATTGAAGATACGGACTATGCAGCTTCACATCCTTTTTGTTGCGATGACTTTATTACCATGTCAACCTGTATACCTTAGAGTCACTATGGTCATGACTACTGTAACGTCAGACTGCAGATCTTTTCTACATATCTGTAGAAATGGAGTTTAACAACCACATTCCTGTAATCCACACCCTTTTTCTAAGCGCAGCTTGAACCAAAAGCCTCAACCTCTCCTTGACCCCCGAGGAAAAGAATCCCTCAACCAGATCCCCAGAGGGACTTTCATTACAGACAAAAACAAAATCCATGGGTGGCCAGAGTCATATTCTGATATTAGGGCAGAGGACATGGATTTGATATGTGGCTGGAAATAGTCCTATAGACTGCAGAGTGAGCCCCAGGTCCATGTTCAGCTTTAATGGCCCTCTTCCTGCTCGTCAATCACACATAAAGAAAATGCTTAATTGCAAATTTCAAACCAGTGCAGTGGACTGACGTCATATTATTGGAATGGGGGAGAGGAGACAGGTTTTGAAATGCTCGCAAGCTCGGCAGATGGATACCACTGCCTAGCAAAGGTATATGTCCTTATGAGTTATGAGCTTGTAGCAGCATTTAGAGTTATGGTTGACACAGATCAGCTCAACATTCAATATCACAATTACAGTAAAAGCTGGTGTAATGTTTCTCATATGGATGGCATCATAAACCTTAGACCCCTAGAGGAACTCAAACACTGCAACAAAGACATACAGTACATGTACTCTACAATATATAGAGTAGGATGTTAATATTAATCAGTCCATCAGGTTATAATTCAAATTCCAAGACAAAGCTTATTAATTATGAAACAGATTCAATTAGAACGAATGATTAATCTGTGTTTTAACAATGCATGATGATGGTGTGATAGTTTCACATACTCATATGAAATTCTTTACAATGTATGTGCAATGTGTATTTTCATTGAAAACTATGTGGAGTTTTCCCATAACAGTAGAAGATTTTTAAACCAAACAAAACTCACATACCTCAACTTCTAGCTCATGTTATACTGAGTTTACTTTTGAGAGAGAAACGTCTTCTTTTCCTGTGGTAGATAATGAGGTTGATTTTATTCCGTTTAATATTCATTCAAACTAAACACACGGTTTGTGTCGGCGTGAATATATTTTCCTCCACTTGAACATTAGATCCGCTTTCCAGCTAGACAAAAGAGAAAGCAAGCGATTGTAATTTTAAGACCCAGCATGCCGTTCACGACGACTGACAACTCTTTTTTAATTGACCTTGGGTCAAATAGGGACTGGGATAATATTTTGTTAAATTATTCTCATTTCCCTATGAATCACATTTCCATATATCTCCACTTCATGCCTTATTTACAACATCCTTACAATTACCATGCAAACGACGCCTTAACTGTCACCCCTTTCTCCCTCTGAACAGTTTAGCAAATATCAAACCATATTTATTATTAATAAACCCACAGCTGAAAACCCCCTTTTTATCTATAAATTATTCACACACTCAAAAGCTTGGGGAGTATGGGCGCCCTCCATTTGATGCCAGGGAGGCCAGCATAATTAAGATTATTGGCTCAAACTGATGCTTGTGCACACATCATCTGTTTTGCCCTCATCTATCTGTCCATCTGGGTGAGCCATAGGAGATCATACATTTCAATCACAGCCTCATGCCCGGTGACAGACTTTCCACAATGGATGTTGATTTTATTATCACAGCACAACTGGTGAAGTACAGCCCCTGCTGTTTTACTGCTCACCCAAACCCCCTGCTGTCAGTCACTCATTGATGGTTTCACACATGCACACTGTGCCACACAACAAACACACACGCACACACGGACAACTAAAAGCACAATTTATTTTTATTACACTCTATCTCTCACATTCAAGCGCCTGCTCGCAACCTAAATCGCACTCTGACATATGTAAAAACAACAAACAAGATTCTATTCCTGCACACAAACCCACCCACACACACACACACACACACACACACACACACACACACACACACACACATTCAGACATGCTCATTTACCCATGTGCTTACTCACACTAACCTGGGTTGGCTTCCCAGCTGTGCAAGCTGTTTCTTCCATCAACATGTGTTTACTGGCAGGGGACCCTTATGTTTGCATTACAGGGAGGCAATAAACAGGAAGGCCAACCCCAGGGTTTGAAAACTACTGTTTTGGGGGGAGGAACCCGCATGGGGAGTGAATCCTAATCATTGTGCGGTTCAGCCTTTAATTAAATGCAGCGTGAAATGTCAGAAAGAAAGACTTATTTTTGTGGAGGACGTTTTCTGGATTCCACCCATCCTGAAGTCCTCAGTCTCCAAATCTACTCTTTGATGAATTTTTCACAGTCTTGTGGAGCGCTAACCACCTGGTTGAGTTAACAGGGCACATGTGTGCCTGTTTTTGTGTGTGTGTGAGTGTGTGTGTGTGTGTGTGGGGGGGGGTTAACATCAAATTAAGTCGTTGCTTAGTACAATACACATTCAAGTGAAAGACTGATTAACCAGATGACTGCAAGACCTTTTATTTTGGTTAATCAATAGATCATTGAATAACTAATGAACAACTTCAAAGACCAAGTCTATAAACAGCCACGGGCAAGTGATAGACTGCACTGTTTTCATCTCTTTATAAAAGCCTTAGCTTTTGTTGAAATATGATAACGATTCTGTTCTCTGTTCATTTAAGCACCACTGTATGACAATGAACAATAGGCTCATTTTAGATCAAACTGCACCTGAAAAAAAATTAAGTTGAGAGTCAACTTGAAAGAAATAATTTGCAAAAACACTCAAGAAGCCAACGAATTGCATGCAACTATTAAGGTCTTTAAATTTGAAAACTCTCATTGTGAGTTAACTGAAATGGCGTAGGCTAAATAACATTAGTTGTTTGGGGGAAGCTGAGAAAACAAAAGACATGTGCAAATAATGCTGACAGTTTTTGTCCATTAATTGATCATTTATTTGTTCAAATGTTGAGGTTTCAGAGTCAAGAGGTCCTGTCACCTTTTGCTAAAACATCTGCAGCTGCTTCTGCTCTAATGCAACTACTCCAACACTACTCACACATAATTCACCTCAATTGCTTTCCAAATCTGTTGGGTAATGGAGGGAAGTGATCGAACTGATTTTCAACGGTTGGATTTCCTTTTAATCAGAAATTGACCAATGACAGACAAGGTTGAAGGGTTTTTCTGTAACTTTATGCAGAAAAAGGTAACGTTTCTGCAAAATGAACATGCTCTGGGAAGTCAGTTGATAATTGGGCTGCAACGGACAAATATTTCATTGTTGAATAATCTACTGATTTTTATAATTAATCGATTAGTTGTTAGGTCTATTAAATGGTCAAAATCAGTGTTTTCTTTAAACGTCTTCATTTGTCCACAATGGAAAGATATATTTTGTTTATTGTCACGAAGGAGTAACAAAACCAGAAAACATTTACATTTAAGAAACTGGAGTCAGAGAACTTGACTTTTTTTTCTTAAAAATGACTCAAACTTATATATCAATTATAATTGACACTGAGTTAATGTACTAATTGATTAATTGATAAATCTTTGCAGCTCTGGTTAATAATATTTATTAAACCTCAGCATGAAGTGAAGTGACTGAACACTACTTAAACTGAAGTTAAGTCTTGGCATGATTAAATCACTAAGATGAGATAGACCTTGTTGTCACCTTTAGGTGATCTGTAATGACATTTGAAAAAAATTCATCTCTAGATTACAACAGTAGCATAAATAAACCTCTAACTGCAAACCCTGGACCACATTGCCTGTCTATCACTAAAATGATTGAAGTCTCCATGTGGGCTACCACATCCAAAATCTTGGGGCAGTCTTGCCACTCCGTACAAGTGTTTTAAACACCCTCCCCGTGACGCCGGCTCAGCCAATAGCGGGGCCGCTGGACCCCTCCTGAAAGCATCTGAGGGGCTCCTCCGACTCAGCTCCAGCCCGATATGGTGTGTACCCCCCTACCAGAAGTGCGCATTTCCTATTGGCAAGAGGGAGTGAGAAGTAAACAGAGGAGATCGACTGGGGAAGAGTGTGTGTGAGAGAGAAGCAGTGAGGGTGTAACAGTGTGAACAGAGTAAGAGACTACGGCGAAGGGGGCGAGAGGCATCTTCACCGGGGTTCATCACTGCGCACTGTCGAGCACGAGAGATCGCTTTCTAGCACAGCATGCCCAAGAAGATTAAGAAAGTGGACTGTGGACGAAGCTAGGCTACTGGTTGAATTCTCCGATTTACTAATGGACTGTTAGAGAGAGAGCGCAGTGAGAGGTGCCACTCGTGCGTGCACGGAACGGACCCTGGAGAAGAAGCTGATGCAGTGGGGAAAGTTACCAACTATGGAGATGCTTTGTTAACTGAGAGTTTACAAACTGTTCGGACCATTCAGAGTCATTTCTTTAAACTGGATGCTATTATAGACGAATCCCAGTGCTTATCCGTCCGGTGATATCTCGGTGCCGCGGTGGACCATATCAGCTCAGTCACACAGACGGAGCAAGGGAATCCTTCCACGCAGCACAATCAGCGGCCAGAGCTACTACCATGACGGCGTTATACCTCATATTTTGCCTTATGGTCACAGGTAAGGCATTCTTTTGTTTATCATTTAGCATGCAGTTCGTTAATGACGGAGAACGCAGACCGCGCTCCACACTGGCGCGCTGCGTCAAGCCATCCAGTGCGCCGTATGCTGCAATGCTACAATTCACTACTGTTAATTGCCGGCAAATGTTTAATTAGTTTTGAAAAAGTGATTACAACTGGAGGTTTCCCTGTCTGTAAGCCGACCTGGGGCACCATAGTTAATAATGGCACTGCGTAATTCGGGGAAGCTGTGATTGTTTCTGTTGTGGTTCAGATTTCAGACGTGAGGGAGACGATCTGTGCTTCAGTGGATAGGCATGAGGTTGCGGATGCAGGGCGCACTAACGGAAAGTTTAACTTCAAATATTATTATTTTTTACAAGGGGGATGACTTGCTCTTAACTGCTTTGTGATGTGTTAATTTACAACAATTTCTCTCGTGTTTTAAAAAGAGGATGAAATGCTTGGGTATGTAAGCAGGTAAAGATGATAAAACTAAAGCGCGGAGAGATGAGATGCCAGCGCCGTGCAGAGCTCCGCGTCTTCTTTCTCCCCGAAGTTAGTCAGCGGTACGCAGATTGATTTCCATTAAACAAAAATAACTGCACAGGTGTGGAAATTATGTTTTCGACCGCTCCTGGGTCTGTATATTTTCTCTAAGAGTCGTAATCCATCAGAATCGTGCTCACTATGAACGGTGCGTAAAGAGATTGAAGGTGGTCTATCATGAGGGGGAGCGCAGTCCCTCGGGTGTAGAAGCAGATAGTGAGAGTGAGTGTGAGAGGGACATGGAGAGGGGGAGCGTTTGTTTTTCTGGAGACAGGCAGAGACATAACGCACCTGTCTCCCCCCCACCACCACCTACTGCTGCTTTTTGATTGCAATATCGAGTTGCTTACAGTAGTTTGCTTATGAATTCTTATAACAAAACATCATATCTCATACTCAAACTAACTAGTCTCGATGAAAATCAGACAGTGTTGTATGGAAAAAAATACACAAATGAATTTCTTTATGAAAAACAATAAATTAATGTTTAAATGAATGCATGTCTGATTTATAGTTTTACCAACTTTATGTATAATCTATGCATCCCCTTACCTATCCTATAATTAAAGTGATCCTGTAACATAATGACCATGAGACAGAGAAGGAAACTAGATGTTTTTCCAGTATACATATAATCATTATGAACAAGTAGCGCTCAAAGCAGCTGGTAAAATGTACTCTAGTGCTGTAAATGTCTTGACGCCATTAACACTGTGCAACTGTTGACTTATCAGCATTTTTCAGAGTCGTTGATAAACTCATGGTCTTAACATGTCTCCTGGAGGGACAAAGGATGGAATACTTAAATCAAAATCCCTTTTTTTCTACTTCTCTGCTTTCGTCAGAAGCAGCATTTGCATAGTTTCCATCACAAGCGGTTTTAAGATCCCAAATCGGAAAGTGTGCTTAATAGCCATTTATTGTGAGTAGCCTACCTTCAGCCGCATGGTTTTGTCATTATTCAGAGCTCGGGGGAGGGACATGACACCAGTAGACCTCTGCTCTCTGACAGACTAGCAACAGCTGGATGACAAGGGGCAGTAGCCAGACAGTGGCATATTTCCCCCGACCCTAACACACACACACACACCCACACACACACACACACACCAACACACAATGATAATAAAGAAAACAGTAACAGCTGCCCTAATTAGAACCTAAGAGACCCTAGACCTCATTTATTGAGCCTCTCTTACAGTAATGCCAGAGCTCATGACTTCTCTTTGATATAGCACATAGAACACATTTGTATGTATGTAGTCTTGTACAACACAGATCATTTACTTTCTCAGGAAGTCCCCTGGGCTCTCAGAGGAATTGAATTCCACACTGCATCAGTATTCTGAGTAATCTTCAGTGAGCTCTCCTTTGGAACCTTTTGCTTTGGGTCGCCTGCGTCTCATCGGGCCAAGTTCAAAGACTGTGAGCCGTGATTACAAGTTTCTCTCCCTTCCTCTTAAGTCTTGTCGCTACTCGCGTCTCACTATAGTGTAACGCCGTGGAAATGTTCACATTCATGTGTGACTATGGGACAGGAGGACATGAGAGCGTATCTGCTTAATGGGCAGACTTTCACTGAGGGTTGAAAGCCTGTTCACACTCATATTTAATGCAAGCACACACAGGCACAAACAGAGAAGTGATATCTAGCTGGGGAAGTGGTAATCCCTGAGCAAGCCCTGTCCTACCCACCCCATCTTCCTTTCCTTTCCCATTACCAGAGATTTGTCTTTTCCTCACAAGGGGCCGATATGTTTGTGGACGCAGTGGTAGCATGGCCCAAGAGGGTGGCTTTACGAAACTGTGCATATTTTATGAACTACCGCTCTCTGAATTCTTGTGGGAGTCAAGATAACGCAGAGGGAAACACAGTTCAAGATGAGAAGTGGCGAGGGGAGTCTGGTTGCAGGGATAAGTCTCGAATGTTTCACCAGTGTCTCGATGATTAAGGTGACAAGCAGCAGAAAAACACAGAGGAAGACTGCTGAGCATCGTTAACCTTTTCTTCATCTTGTTACTCTCTCGGTCACACAAACACACACACACAAACAAACTCATGCTCAAATCTCTGCTTTTGGTCTTCCATTTCTCTCCCTCTATCAATTTTAATCCTCTATGGCACAAAGAGATTGAGGATAGTTGCAGAAAGTTTGAAGGCGACCCCAGCCAGCCGATGTGGACTGTTAAATACGAGGTGCACAATAGTGCAGACGAAGCAGAATCTGAACATAGCTTAGTCCTGAACAGAAGTGTCTTGCATTATTTAGGAGACATTCATGGCAAAGATATAGATGAATTTTGGCCTACTTTGATATGCTGTGTATGTGAGCTAATAGCTTTGCTGCTGGTGTGGTGAATTTTCTAGATTCACTTGTGGCCATAAATCGAACGTAAAGATATACAGTACACGTTTGTATCTATATCTTCATCTATGTCCAAGATATTTATTTGAGTTATTATAACCTAAAAAGTGAATGTTTCTTGGACAAAGCCTCAAAGATTTTCACTTTCATTTGGAAATGCAGACACACGCACGTACACGCACGCACGCGTATGTGCATGTACGCACACAGGCAAGCACAGACAGACAGTAATGAATGATCAGGATCTTAAACAATGGCCTGCTGTTTCTTCTCATCCTGGAGACGTGTCTTGAACACATGCCATTGTTTTTCTGCCCCTCTTCACAAACAGATATCTTCCCATTCCCCCTTCCTGCACACGCACTCGCTACGTGTACGGAAGGAGAAACTGGAAGGAGAAAGGAAACAATGGGGCTTCATAATGTTGCCTGTCTCTAATCAGCTTTGCCATGCGGGTAAACACAGATAAAGAACTTGGCAGTGTGTCCCAAGGCTTTGTTATCAGCTGCTAGCAACTTAACTGGATGTGTACGCCGGTATGGCTCAACACAGGAAGCCAAAGAAGCCATGTAGCAAACTGTGGATGGCACTTGGCCTCTTCCAGTAGTATTTTTACCCCTACCCGCCCATCCTCTTTTTGTCTTTGCTTTCTCCTTGTGTCTGTCTCTGCAAATCCTCACCTTGTCTTCCTCTGGGGCCGTCGGAGGATCCGGGGAGGAAATGACAGGGAACGGGACAATGGAGGGGCCGTGTAAGCTTCCTGCCATCGCCTGGAGTCTTCTTCTCCCTGTTACAGCACTTCAGGCTGTATCATCAGCATACAGACTGGGGGGCGGAGGGGGGAGGTTACAAACAAAGTAATGGAAAGAAGAGAGAGGGAGAAACGGGATTTCTGTGCATGTTATTAAAAACAACAGCCCCCCAAGGAAAAGAGTAACATTTATACAGTGCAGTTATTTTAAAGTGCTCATATTATACCCATTTTCATGTTCATAATTGTATTAAGAGGTTTTACCAGAATAGGTTTATGCGGTTTCATTTTCAGAAAACACCATGTGTTTCTTGTACTGCGAATTGCTGAAGCTCCTCTTTTCACCCTGTGTGTTGAGCTCTCTGTTTTAGCTACATAGCGTGACATCACATTTCTATTGCATTTGTGTTGTAAGTAGCACATTAGCAGTAAGTACTGCCAGCAGTGTGTTGCAAAGTGACGAACGTTCGTCATGGAAATAAAGGCTGGACTACAATAGAGCTGTTTGGAGCAGTTTGTGAACAGTGTTTTCTGTTCGAGATCGTAATTCCCTTTGGGTGGACTTTGCGCTTTTCAATTTGTAAATGTATAACATGCACAAAAAAGATATATAACACAATAAAGGAAACGGAGAAAGCCCAAAAGCCTAATATGAGCACTTTAAGAAAGACTTGAATTGGATTTATCTCACCCTAAAATGTAAGTGTCACTTCCTTCAAGATAGATTTATCACCATTTCAAAAGACCCTAAGCCCAGAAACCAACATACAAGAGACAAATTGCAGACATACTAGACCACACATTCATTTTGCAATCAATTCCTGCCCTGCAAGACAAGAATTTCATATCTCTTGCCGAGATACAGAAACAAACAGCAAATTGAAATTTATCTTCTGCGTTGCAGCAATATTGGTTTCTGTGTTATCTTCACCAGCCGTGTTCCTTAACCTTGTATTAAAGATTGCTCTGTTGGCGAAAGATTCTGGCAGCTGAGAAGTGGCTCAAAAAATAAGTTGAGTTAGGAATACAATCAGACAACATTTATTTAACACTAGATGCTGATTTATTTAGCTTTGCTTTCCTCATATGAAATGTATAGTCAGTGGCACATACTAAATAGATCTGGAATATGTAGCTGGCTGTACCAGGGCTTGTGGCATGTGGACAGCATCCAGATATGACTCATAAGGAGCTCACGGAAGCAACATCCTGAACACACGCACACATGCACACACACACACAGACAGACAGACATACAGACAGGTCAAGGGCACACACAGGGGCAGAGGATGATAAGCTGAGATGAGTGTTTGGCATCTTCAGGGCTGTGTGCCCTTTCTGGAGTGATTAGTCAAACTACAACTGTCTAATTAATGATGCTCCAGCAATCAGGACATGTCATCTCCTTAGCCAACTAGGGGTAAAAACATATTCAATGAAACAAGAGATTGCTTGCATGCTGCTCACTTTATTAGTGATGGAAGCTGCCCCCCCCCCCCCCTCTTCTTTTCATCTTTCCTTCCTGACAGTTCAAACTGCCTGGAACGCCAGGGCTAATATTATGTTAGTGACTCAACCATTAACCAAAATAGTGGGTTGTCTGTGGCTCAGTCTCTTCTTCCTCTGCACAATGAAATACTGCAGTGTTGTTGTAGGAGGCTGGGTGAAGGGTTGTCTTTTATTTCCATTTTCCATTTCGGATGGGGGTGAGAAACTTGCCCTGGGAGGTCTGTTAGAGAAGGCAGCCAATTTGCTATCAACTGAGGGGTGTCAGTCAAAGCTTATCGATCAAGCTTTTAACGGCAGCTCCCTCACTGGCAAAACATGTTAATGTTATTGAGCTGTGTGGAGACGTGAGGAACAATGAAGTGCGTGGGTGGGCGGTTGGACCGGTAGGAGGGTAAGGTGTGCCTCTCCCCTACCTTCTGTTTGGCCAAAGAAAGCCAATGCAGAAACGCCAATGGGCGTCAGCATGAACATAGGGGGGAGGTGAGAGGGAGAGAGAGAAAAAAGGATGGATGAGGGGTCAAAGGGATTTACTGCCAGGAGCCTAGCATTTCAGGTAATGGATATGCTTGTATCAGTGTAAACCAAACCCACTGTTTTTCTTTCAGCATGGCTGAAGTGAAAAAACAAAGGTGTAACTGACTGCAAGTCCGAGGGGGATTAATAGAAAGTTGATATTTCAACACCTCAGGCTAAACATTAGATCTCAGGTGTACACTTGGACACGCAGCCAGCTTTTGTGAGAGTGCATGCATGTGTCATTGTGTGAGTGTAGAGTTGTGAATAGGAGGGTGTAAGAGGGTGAGGTAAGGTAAGGTGTATAGTGGGAGGCTTTCTCCAGCTGCCACATTCCTATGAAGCTGCAGCAAGGAGGGCAAGAATACATGGATAAGTGCTTCCCAAGCTGGCTGAGGTGAATCTAACACCCCTCCTAGAGGAAGCAGCCCAACCATTGTTCCAGCACATTGCATCCGTCTGACTGAGGCATCCCTGTGCTGTGCAGATCCCAGGGGTCTGGAAAGAGAACGAAGCAGCGGAGGAGAGGGACTGATTGTTCCCTACTCAGACTATCCACAGATGGGGCTACGGCACAGGATGCTGGCTGTTTGCTTTAGAAAGTCCCAGGCGTTTGCTTTGCGGCCGTGGTGTATAGAATGCTCGGGGGGATAGAGGAGAGGAGAGTGCCAGTGGAGACAACAGCAGGGAAAAGGAAAAAGAGAGTCGAGCAGAGAGAAAGAGAAAGAAAGGGATAGAAAAGGGACCTTGCCTAATATGATGTCAGTGTGAATATAGTGTCAGTGCCGGGAAAGGAAGACAGATGATACAGCCATACAATGATAGGGTAGTTGGGCGAGAGAGTGCTCAAGTCCTTCCCTGTTTCCAAACAGAGACATATAGAGCTGATAATGGAGAAGGAGGGCGAGCAAAGAGAGTAAGGGATGAGATGCAGGGAACCCAGGCTGCATCCATCATGGGGTTTGGTGCAGAAGCCATTTGTACCTTTTGTTCTCCATAATTTGTTTTCTCAGAGCCTGCAACGGGAGGGGTGAAAGGGAGAGACAAAGCTACGGCAGCCATTTATTTTTGCACTAATTACATAAGTGAGACTGCATAATTAGACGTATGGCTAAATAGACAATAGGCTGAGAGAGATGTACAGAGAGAGATAGACAGGAAGGTGTAAATCCATTTAAATAGATGAGGCATGGCCCTCTCTATTTCACATTCAAGAGTTTAAGGGAACATGTTAAAAGAAGCAGAGGAGATGGAGAAGGGAAAAAGGAAAGGAGAGTAAAGGAGATGTGCCGATGGAAAGGATAAAAGATAAGAGGGAAGGAGAGAAAAGCCCTCTTCACAGACGGCACTTTGAGGTGCGGCCCAATGCTGCTGGAATAGTCACCTCATTTAATACACCTGTTCAGCGGGAGGGGATAGAGAGATATAAGGAGATGTTGTAAAGAAAAAGAGAAAAGGGTAAAAGAGAAGAAAGGAAAGAGGAGACAGATCTCATCTCTGCTTCTTCAGATCAAAGGCAGAGAGTGGGTACAGAAAGCTGTTTGTTGTGGCTTGTTTGGGAGGGTCTCTGTCTGTGTGAGGTCATGGTTTCACCTGGCCTGCTATTTTCTTCACGCAGTATTACACTTTAACACAGCCATATGACAACCCCTTGAAGGCATCACAGAACACGGGACAATTTTCTAAAGAGAATGTGTGATGCTCTGGGGTGGCGAAGCTGTAGGAAAGCTGATAAGAAGATGTAGATTGTCCGTTAAGAAAAAAGTAGAGAAGTTGAAAGATTGTTAAAACCAGTAAAGAGATTGTACATCTTTTCAAATAACTGAAAAGGACCATGTTTTTAGCTGGTCGATTGTTGTGTTGCAGAATGTTCTTTGTGTGCTACTGTAATGCAGTTGTGCATCTGCTAAGGTCCACGTGTAAGCGTTGCGTGGGTGTGTTGAGCATGGCACCACTCTTTCAGGGCTGTGCTAGAGGAGAAGGTAAATAGGCCTTTCATGAAGCCACTCAATCACAAGCCAGTTAAAACAGCTGACCAAAGATTTAGGGGCAGTCAGGCCTGATTGGAGGCCTATTGAAGCCAGTCGAAGGAAGCTCTTGAGCCGTCACACTTTAGATTAGCCATTCAATGCACCATAGACCTCTGGCCTAACTGCTCTTCTTTCTCTAAACAGTCCTCTGACACACTATAGTATAGCTCCAGTCAACTCCCTGATTGTGCTGGAGAGTTCTTTAAAAGCCAATTTAAACTCAGTCCTTTGTTTAACTCCTCGGGAACTCAAGCTTGGACATATTGTGTGTGTGTGTGTGTGTGTGTGTGTGTGTGTGTGTGTTCTTTTATTGGGCCAAGGTTTAAGATTTGTGTGAGCTGTCTTTGAGCATGTGATGTTTTGTTAAAAAGAACTGGGCGTATCACAGAACTGGCACAGACTAGTTTTTCGGGTGAAAGAGAGGGTGCATGAGAGAAATCAATGGCCCAATTTAACCTATTACAGCCATGACTGTTGCTGTAATGGTGTGGAAATGGACAGTGGTCATGTGGATCCCTTTTCTACCTTCAGGCTTGGATCACAACTGAAGCTCTGATTCATTTCCTCCCAGCTTTGATTACAAAAAAGTACTCTGAGGATTTCAAAAGACTCTCACATGATGGTGACGAGAGAAGAGATCCTTCCGTTTTGTGAAGCGGATGAAACCTCCTTTCTGCCAGGTTTGCCGAGGGACAGACATAACACTGGGCTGCAATTTTCCTCGACAAATAATGACTCCTCTAGTCCTCTCTCCTTCCAGTCTGTGCTTCTTTGATCCCAGCTAATGTGTTAACAAGCAACGGGTTCATGGAATACCCATAACATTAGTATGTGAATTCGCGCTGAGGTGTCAGAGTGTGTGTTTGCACATGTGAGGCTTCATGTGTGTTTTCACACCAATTAATGAATTGCTTTATATGCCTGCTGAGGTGATGATGGCCTGTCTCCGGCAGGGCATTGCTTTTCTCTCTTTTGTGTCAGCCTCAACCCACGATGGCCAGGGCCCCTCTCTCACACTAACACAGTAACGAGACCAGTCTAATTAGTCCCTGTGGTTCTACATAGGGGAGCACTGGAAACCACAGCACCATTGCGAGTTGGCTGTATCAGGGGACCACTCAAAGACAGAGGACCCACTGCAACCGGGGAGAAAGTTCACACACATAGGGAAACTTGTTTGGAATCACACTCAAATTAGTGTCTTGGTTAATTAGGACAGGAGTACAAAAAAATGAACTGGTCATATTTTCCAATATGTGACCACAGAGGTTCAAGTTGTCCTGTTCAGCTCCGTCTCTCCCAACGGCAGCGCTCCTCCCAGGGGCCACGCAGAAAAATGATTTTTCTCTCCTTCATCCCTCTCCCTCACTCCAGGTAATTCAGTCAATTCTATCTCAAATAATCGCTCCCAATTTTTCAGCCCATTCTGACGTTTTTACTTAAACAGATACCTCTGGGGGATGAGCCTTGTACCACCTTGTTAAAAAAAAAGAGGGGGGAAAGAAAGGGAGAGAGGTAGCCCAGGAAGGAGGGATGGCAAATAGCTCTCAGTGGAGTGTTTTTAAAAGCCTCTCTCTCTTGTGGGCCATATGTATAGATAGAAGAATAGTAAGGATAGAGCGATACAGAGGAAGATAAAGGAAGACTGAGAAAGGAGGGGTGGGGGGGGGGGGGGGGGGGGGGGGGGGGGGCTAGGTGATGCAAGTTGTGGTACTTAAGGTCTGGGGCTCTAACTTGTGTCCCACAGCACTTAACATACCCCTAGCCATCTCTCCTGGCAGTTAATTAGAATCCAATAAGGTTGCCACCTGTTGGTCATTATTCCTCCGGTGTGTTTACCCTTTCCAGAGGCTCCATTCAGTGCTTAATCTGCCGAGAAGTTGAATGTCAATAGGTCAGACCAAAACTCCAGGGCCCTGAGAGCGAGGGAGAGACAGAGTGAAGGGGAAAGGAGACAGGATCAGGGGATGAAGGAAAGAGGTCATTTCTCTCCCTCTCTCCTCTCAATATTTTCCTGTGTCGTTTCATTCGCGTTGTTGTTTTTTCCCCTCCCTCCATCCCTCTTGCGTCTCCTCTTCTCTTCTTTTCTTCTCACTTCTAATCCGTCCTCTTGATTGTTCTAAGCTGCTTTCAGCCAGCCCCTGGGAGGGGGGGCGGGGGGTTCTGTTTTAATTAAGATTTAAAAGACGACTCCCTCAAGAAGGGAGATTTAAGAGCAGGGTGGACTGAGCAAAGTAAACGAATAAAGGTATGACAGATTGTAGATAGGGCTCAATAAAATTTATGAAATCGGGAAAAGGAGAATGTTTAAAAGCTATTATTTTACACACGCAGATGCGCACATCGCACACACCCGTACGTGCACACAAACACAGCCAGGCAGGAATTCGAATGCTAAGCCAAATGGGATTTTTTTCATTTGTAATCAAGCGGCACAATCTATATAGATTGATCTCAACTTCCTGTGATTCATACCATATCCTGCAAGGGTGATATGGGATCAGTAAAAGCCAGCAGCCAAGCTAAGGGACTTATCTCCACACTCTGTCTAATAATTGATCATCTCACCAGATGGGCTTAAGAGCCTGTAACGCTCCACTTGTTTATCAGAGCCCCAAACCTGGGGCATCTCCATAGATGACCTGCAAAGAAACTCTTGTTTTGCAGACAGACAGATAGGATGCATGAACTAGAGAAACAAGAGAAACAAGAGAAACAAGAGAAACATGAGAAAAAAGAGAAACAAGACACGTTTTGTGGTCTTTGCATTAGGACCAGACGTGGATAGAAGCTGAAGTCATCGCCCTGTGTAATTCCCTATTTGGGTGGTAATGTCACCACTGTGAAAGCTCTAGACATTCCTTAATTAACAGTCTTATCGCACGAGGACAAAACAAGATTTTGCTGTAGAAGTCTGGCCATCAGTGATACAGGCACTGTACTGTCCGGGGTAGCTTTACTTCTAGTGTGCAAACAACGTGTTACAGACAAAGTCTGTGTCCGTCCGTGTGTGTCACTGTAGCCAAGAAAAGGCGCGTGCTATGTGTTTGGTAAAACAGTCACATAGCACACATCTGTCCCTGCTGCAAAGCATACATTTTTCATCCCGAGTAAAACCCTGAAAGAAACCCCCAAACCCCCAAAACAGAGTACACAATGAAGTGTTTAAGCTATCAAGCCACAGACTTTGATGCAGCCGGTAAGGTGTTAAAGGCCACGTGAGGGTCAAGAGCCCAACCCACCGCATTCTCTGCCTTGGTACATCCCAATACACAGCCGCCATATGTCCAGGGTTTCACAGTCAATGCGCAAACCCACCCTGCATCACAAAGACCTATTCACACCCAGTTGACTCTGAGGTAATCTGCAATGCTATGGTATGTTTAGGACAGAATGCAGCACTAGTTCAACCAGTAGCCGTTTGAGAAAAACAACAGACTAGAGCGTACGGAGGAGTAAAATGATTGTCAGGGAAAAGGGTACCTAGACAAAGAACTTTACAAAGCATTTTGAGCGGATAAACGCAAGCATGATCTTGCCCTCAGCTTGGTGTAGCTCCATTGCTTGCCTCCATCAAAGCCCCTGGAGATTCTCCAAGCACACTCTGCCTCCGTCACTCACAACTCTGTTAATAAGGCCAGCAGTAGACGCCCGGAAAGATATGCAGGGATGAAAGATCCTTCTCTCATGTTTTCGCTTTGAGGATGCGTTTCCGGGTGTCAAGGCGGAGGGGGGAGGGAGGGTTATAGAGGAATGCTGCATTTTAATAGAAATAATAAACCCATCCACTTGTAAAATAATATTTTTTGTCCCATATCCTGTTGTTTCGCAGCTCTTGAGAGGGACTTTTGGCCGATATGAAAAAGAAAGCCCCCACCTCCATAAGCTAAAGGTATAGAAGAAGCCCATGCCAAAGAATAAAAGTGTGAGGAGTTCCTGGCGGAGGGATATGTCACACATATATTCTTTCACTGCAGCGATTAATATCTGGGAAAAAAAGGTCAAACTTGGCTTAAACGGTCCGGTATATCACAGTTACATTCAGAGCCTGCATTTCATACATCAATCCCTGCTGTGACGGCTCATCAGCCTGGTCACACAGGAGAGACACACACTGCACATTATCAAAGATTGATGGGATGTCCTAGTTGAAGATGGAGGGGGGAGAAGACTGGTCAGAGAAGGGAACTTTGCCTTACCCTCTGCCTTTTCAGAGGTGTTGACTGTGGCTCGCGTTACCTTTTTATAGCCTAGTGCAAACAGCACTACGGTAGTTGGCAAATGTTATGGCTGCCTTCACTACTGCGTGACCTAAAGACCTCAGTCCAATATATATCGGGTGGAGTGGGGGGGGGGAACTTGCAAATGCAGTCTTTTGAGGTCAATGCTCTCACACAAGATGACGCCGGCTGACTCAGGAAGCCCAAGACATAGAGGCTGAGCCTTCCATCTTCTCCCATCCGCCCTCTTCCTCATCCTCCCCTGTATTGGAAGACAAAACAAATTGACAGAACAAACAGGCAGATTATCCTAAATCCTTTTTTCTCAAACACACAACATAACCATCTCTTATATCCACTGTTCACCGTCATCCTACCCGTTTCTTGTACAGAGTGCTTGCTTAATAATTAATTGATTAATTAGTTTGCTCATTAATCATTTATTCATTAATCATGGCCTGATTTTTCTAGAGGAAGCAGCGCAATCTGAAAAAAACCCTGACTTCACATTTCACTCTAATTATGCTCCTTTACTAATCAACGCTTAAGAAATGGAGTTTCAGGAAATTAGTTTCCCCCTTTTCTTCTTTTTCTCAACACAAAGCAGGATGTATTGAGGTCGGCAGGTAACGTTCTTTCCCTCCTCTCCTTGTGTTCTGAAAGCTCTTAGTCATCAGTCATTTTAAAGGAATGATTCAAGTTACAGGCAATCTGATGAACAGAGCAAAAATGTGATGTTAAATCAAAACTCGCATTTTCTCCACCTCAAGATGAGAAGTGAAGAGAAATTCTGGTCACACACTAACCACAGGCATTGATTAATAAATGGCAATTTTTTCACGGGATCCACGGCTCTCCTGGCAGAGAAGGTTATTTGTTTAATTGCCAGGAGTTATGTTCTCTGGACAGAGAGATGGGAAGATAGGAAAGTTCAGAAATATATTCTGTAATGTTGAGCGAGCGTGGAGAAGAGAAACATTTCAAGCAGGCTTAATTAGAAGTGTTTTTGTACCTTTGTGGTCCTGTTGGATGCAGAGTTCACAGCACAGCTCAGCTGCTTTCTGTGAAGGGGCTCTTGTCAGCTGCTGACAAAAAAAGAATTATGCATCAAATTAAAGAGAGAACCAGTGAAATGGAGGCAAGTCGGGCATTAACCTCTAAGCTTTAAAAAGCACACACATATTAAGCAACACTAATGAGACTCTTATTGGGCTTGCTGTGTTTTATATTCAAACACACACAATAGCACAGCTTTGACTTCAATGTGCCATTGCTGCTTCTGAATGAGGTTGTCTCTCTAATTCATCTTACCAGCAGCACACACTGCAGAAGTGAACAATAGTGTAGATGGCCCTTTTACTCTAATGAGATGCATACATTTACAACATTACCACCCTCATTAAAAAATAATAATAATAATAAAAGGGGGAAAAAAGTATTAATTATGAAACGCACTACTTCCTATCGTGAAGAGCCACGGGTGTCTCCACTGGGCTCAATTAGGAAGAGTAGGCCGCAAATCCCTAGACTAAATTAATTGACACCCCAGGGCATTAGGCCCAGAGTCCCAGTACAGAATCTATGTAGATAATTCCTTTGTTTTCATTTCCACCGCCTTTTAAAAAAAGCAAGAGATGAGGGAAATTTTAACATGATCTCCTCACTGTTTTGTGGATTTTAATTTGTGTTATTTATTAATATATGTATTGCTTACTAGTCATGTCTGCAGCCGGGAATGAAAAGATTTACTTTTTTATTCCTGGCCCCATCTTGGAGAAGCTTTTTTTGTCACATGTTGCACACTATTGCTGTTTTATCCACTATGTCAGCTGTTGTGTACACTAAACCGGGGCTTTTGCAAACAGCACAAGAAGTTAATGATTTAAAAGCACAGTAAATTATACTGAAAGCCCTTCCATCCAAACACTGGGGAAAGAGGGGGAGGGAGCCAGAGAGGGAAATTGGGATACAGAGACAGCAAGAAATTAAGAGAGAAAGAGAGAAGCATGGGGGACAGAAAAGGGCTAGAACTGTGACACAGATCCAGCCAGCAGCTGTCTTGCAGTGAAAACACCAGGGGGTAAGCAGGAATGACACAAAATGACAAGACTAGCTCAATCAACATCTTGTCAACACTGCTGGCTGATGTGTACAGACAATTTCATACCGCCACCACTGGCTCTCTCCCCTTTTCTCTCATTTTTTACATGGCTTTTTATTTTCCTGTCTTCCTGCCAGCCAGCCAGTCACTTGCTATCTGTCTACATAGAGTCAGACTCTCAGCTCTTTGGCTGTTGGCTTCAAAGTGGGGGGAGCTGTTTAAAAGCTGTGCTAGAATTATACTCAGAGAGATGCTTCTGCCCACTAGAAACCCTAAAGATATGGGAGTGTGACAGTTAGTGGGTTTGTGTGTGTTTGCATGTGTGTGTGTTTGCAAGAGAGAGAGAGAGAGAGAGAGAGAGAGAGAGAGAAAGAGAGAGAGAGAAGACAGTATAAGAATGAGTGTATTTATGGCACATTGTCGGCCACTGCAGCACAGTGACTGCAAGAGCCATTCACATCCGCTCATACACTGACTACCCACATCAGCACTCTTGGTCTCCCCCCTGCAGTCTCCTCCTTTTTTCCCTCCCTTCTTCCTCTCCTTGTATGCATACCACTCTATAACTCTATCCACTGCATCTGCTGTAGCAGGTACCCGGGGAGAAACTCTGCCGCTGCTCACCCATGCGATCAGCCTCACTGCTGCCCTGATGTGTGCGCTGCCCTATTCTAGTAGAGAAAAACCTTGTGGTGACAGCCATGGAGACAGACTGATTACAGCGTTCCATCAATCCCCTCTCATGGCCTACTCCTTTGCAATTGAAAGCTGAAAGGAGACCACTTTTCCATTTTTACCTTACCTCAGTTTTTCCTGTCTTTCTAACATGTAGTGGCTCTTTTTTCTGTTGTTCTCCTTACCCTGCTTCCTTGAGTGTTGTGTTGACAAGCTGACACAAACCCCTGTGATTTTCACACCGGGGATGCAGAGAGCTGGAGCAAGGGACAGCGGATACAAGAGAAAGGGAGAGGGAGAGGGAGAGGGAGAGATGGGAAGAGAAAGTGCAAGGGAGAGGCTGGCAAGAGATGACAGCTGACACGGAAAAGCAGAGTGATGGCAGAAAGAGGCACGGAGAAAGCAAATCAACAATTAGTAAGACCTTATATAACTCTCAAAGGGGGCCTGCTAGGCATTGATTTCAGGGATCATGGCTCACACTGACTGTAGACGTATGAGTGATAAACAGATAAATGAGAGGATGGGGCTGGATTGTAGAGCAATGGAAGAGAATGCCCTGGATGGGGGTATCAGCAGAGCAGCAGGGAGGGCTTGGTGGATGAGCGGGTCCACTCTCTAAAAAAAGGGTGTAGGTCGGAGCCAAGATTTTTACAATGGAATAAAGGCTGTGAGGGAGGGCTGGGAGGATTAAACTCCGGCAAAACAGTTCTTAAAAAGCTGTTAGACTGCAATTTGGGCACAAAAACGCAGAATGGGAGAAAAGATAGTGAGAGTGGGTGGGTGGGAGTGCAGCTGGACTGCAACGTGGGAGAGTAAGGATTGAAGAGGGGCCGGGATACAGGAAGGTATGAGGGAGAAGGCCATCTGCAGGGACACAGGCGGAAGTAGTACGCAACGGTCCAAGTCAAAGAAAAACACTGCATGTGTTGGGTGCCACACTGTCCCGAGTCGGTGTGTGGGTGGTATCTGTTGTTAGGCCTCAGAAGTTCTGTAGGAGTCTTAGTAATGAGCTTAGTTGCCAGATCAAACATGAGATGGGTGCAGGGTCCTCTTTGGGATATAGTCATTGGTTCAGCTACCTCAGCACTACTATCTGTATACACACACACACACAAAAAGGGGAAAGACAAAAGAGCCTGACTAAAAACAAAGGGATAATAATTCCATACAGAGAGAAATGGAGCTTGCATTTTCCAGCCCGATTTAGAAGCCTTATCTAGACAAGGCACAATGGATGGCATTTGGGGAAAAGGGTTGTTTATTCCAAGCTTGACACTTTTTTGCCAATTGCCTTGTTTTGTGCCGTTTTTTATATATTTATTTTTCCTCCTCATTTTCTCCTTTCTGGCTCTTATTGTGGAAAACTCAACGGCTAACCCTAACCCTGCCTTCACCGCTGGGGCAAAATGCAAGTGGATATCTGCCGCTATTTTTTAACATTTTGAATTATTAGTGCACTGAGCAAATTGTCCAGTCAAGTTGAGAGCACTTATATTTATAGACCCCACAGGACTGGATGTTGCACTCTTTGCACTGAATGGGAATGAGAACACGGAATAAAATCAGGACTAAAATAGGGACTCTCTGCAAACGCAGCACGGAGCCTCTTAAAGTGAATGAACATATGCAGTTGAGTGTCATTGTTGCTACACAGGGAAATGGACATTGTCTCAGCTGTTACAAACCAGAGTCTGGCGTTATTTTAAGTTTTATTTGAAGGACCTTGCTTTTTGAATGCTGAGTTAAATTGATTTATGTCCTGGCATTTATTTTGTACCAAAATGGCGTAAGAGATTATGACTGTGGTGACTCTGTAGTAAATGCACTGTACTGTGTGTGTTAGATTCCCTTTTCATCTAAAGGTCATCTGCAGTGCCATTATCTTTCTTAGTCTTTAGCATCATGGCCGGCATTCACACACACACACACACACACACACACACACACACACACACACACGCACAGTGACTGGTTCAATCTAATTCTATCAAGGCAGATGTCCAGTGGTGGACGGATCATTGCTGACATCTGTCCATCTCTTCCTGATCCTTCCTGATGTGAATGTTTCCCTATCAGCTCAGATGAAGGAGAGAGTGCAAGCTAGCTAGGGTCGACGCAAAGCTCTTTAATAGCTTGTGTCCAAGTCGAAGAGCCTGTTTTGCACTTAACTCCGACCATGTGACAGAGAGAGCAAAGTCACTGTGTCAAAGTAACTGCTAAATGTGCCCTCCGGTGCCTGACAAGTCGCTTTTCCTATTAACACTGCCCTGCCCTCCACACTCATTCACACATTCAGATGCGCACACGCACACATGCAAACACGCACAAATGCACACACACACACACACACACACACACACACACACACACACACACACACACA